>NC_056728.1:1580676032-1580801032 GCF_019279795.1 Protopterus annectens | reverse complement strand
CATTTAAGAGGTAGCCATTTGTGTTTCCTGTTGTCTTCTTTACTGCTGTCAGTTCTTTTCAACACTTTTTACAAGGCCATTAAGACTACAGTCAAACTGAGAACTGGATCATACAACTGAAAGTGGATCCTGTAGGCAAGATTTCAAACATTTTGATCAAGAATGATCCATCCAATAGGCATAAAGATGACTGTGGTACAAAATCATGATGTGAACATTCTAAAAAGATAGATCTCAGGGAGAAATTGAGGTGACTTATACTCCACATAAAATTAATACATTCTTCATTGGTCATGAACTGGCATCATAGATCATAGACTGAGAATGTGTGATATGACTCAATGAATCAGTCTCCTTCCTGTGCTTCAGTGGCTCATTCCTTCCTTCTTGGGGAAAGAGCAAGATATCTTCAGCCTGGCCAGAAGCCTTGCATCCTATTTGTTCCTGGTTTGGTATGGCTTAGTAGCCCATTTATTCCCTTGGAAGGCAAGAATCTGATATCATGGAGCAGGCCAGAAACTTTTTTCATAAAGACCCTTGTCCCATTTCTCCTAACCCCTACTCAACAGAAGGCTTGCTTGCTTGACAGTGGCTGCCGGTTCAGGGAGAGACATTATGTTCCTCACATATGTAACTCCCTGACACAGTGGTATTTGCACTGCTTCAACAACATTCACAACCTCTTCAACCAGTATTCACCCATCTACTGTAGGTGTTGTTAATATGACAGGTCTAGCTACCTCTCACCCCAAGAATGTGCAGCTGGCATTGATCACTCAAGCCCACCTTCCCTCACCTAGCTCCTTTGGCTTCCATACAGCCAGTTGAACACAGGGTCACTTGAGCTGCCTTAAGGGTTTTATCTCTCTATGGTGATAATTGGCTGATCAGTCTTGATGAACAAGTTTGAACTCTTGACTATTTAATTTCACACAATTTCTGAACTGTCACTCTCCTGAATTCTACACCAGGGTATCTCTTTACACTTTCCAAACCACAAGTATCATTCATGTTTTTTCACCATTTTGACCTCTCTCATCATATCAGGTATATTTATATTACTGAACTTAAATATGGCGCTTTGAATATAATTGCATTAGTCCCTTTAATTCTAGTACACTCATATTTGGATGCACCGCTGATAACTAATTTGTTCATCCTTTCATTGTAACTTACTTGAGTACTCGTATCAGTTTATTTACCTTTTTGACCTCCAAAAACTTCTCTTTTGGAACTACTAACAACAGAATATTAACTCATGTTTTATATTATTTCTGTATTTGGTCTTTGTTTTGTTTCATGATAGAAATTCTACTCAACGGATCGGCAATATAGATTTGTCTGGTTGATCTGAATGGGACTGTTAAGTCATACTTTTGTAGATTAATGAACATCATTTCAACCTAGATGGTGCTTTTTGTACTGAATTACCGATGCATGATTAGTCAAAATCATTAATGGTTTACCATAAACATATCCATGGATCTTATCACATCCATAAATGATGACGAATGGCTATGTCTCATCCCGAACATACACAATCTGCCAGTTCGTAAGTCCCCTTAAATCATATGATAAAGGCTTCTTCTCTTGGATCACTGCATTTCCTAGCCTACACTGACTTGCAGCTAACTGAACCACGACTGCTTTAGACACATTCTAGTACTTCATAATTGGTGCATTAGTCACACGTCATTTTTTCTTCTTGTTCTTCTAAGCATTTCCTTGACATCATTACTTCTGACATGTTTGATATACATTTAGACAAATATTAAGCCATTCCTAGAAATTATATTATAACTTGTCTCTCTCTTTCAGTTTATCCATAAACACTTTTGCTCACTCTCTGAGCATTTAGTTTCAGATGCTCTGATATAAGATTCATCCATCCGTCCATCCATCTATCACCAGTTTCCCATTTTTGCATATGAAGTCGTGGTGTCACTTCAATAGCAATCATTATATAGAGCCCACTTTACACCACTGGGTGGCTAGCCCTGCCGCTGATCTATGATATAAGAATGTTGCTAATATACTACCCATGTTCACACCACCAGGTCACTAGCCCTGCCACAGATCTCTGATATACGAATTGCTAATATACTATATTTTAAACTACTCAAACAAATTTGCCTTCTGCTCCTGTTGAGTTTCCCATTGTGTTGTCTCATTCTGTTAAGCAACTTGACTAGCCTCAAGCTGTGCTCCTGGTTAATCTCACTCCATACTAACAGATTATTAGTTATATTAACTATTTCATCCAGGCTTTCTACAGCCTGACCAACAGCTGACTGAAATAGCATTGGTGCAGAAAAAAATACCTAAGTATTGCCAGAAAAAGTGGTACTCTAAAGTACAAGATGAAAGTGCATGGCTTTAAACTTGTTTCATTTGCCAGAAATGTTGATTAGCATCTGCCACAAAGAAGTGTATGGTAATAGGTATTGTTGATGCAACCTCTTCAGCTGTCAACAAGAGACAATGCCCTCTCTCTTTTTGAATACTTTATTTTCATTTCTTGGGTGCTGATGTTGATTCAAAGTTTATCTTTCTTCGTAGCTGAAACTATTCTGTTGGCAATTCTAGTATGCAGTTCTAGTTTAACAATAACAAAAATATTCTCCATTCTTTTTATTGCTTGCTCTACACTTTTCCTTAGGGCTATGTGTATTCTCTTAAGCATTTGTAGTATTGGTATTACATCAAGATATATTTTAATGTGGTATTCACAAAGCCAGTACCCCAGTCTAGTAATTACATTTGTATATTTTTCAACATATCATCACTTGCATCTGTTTCTGCACTTTTGGAATTATTTTTTTTTTCATTAGTGCATGCTTGAGTAACTCTTCACAAAGCTCAATTAGCAACATTTCCTTTTGTATTAGTAGGAACAATGTGGAAACTACTAGCAGGACCATTTCTAGAACTATTCATGCTGTGTACTCACACGTGTATATGTTTCAGCTCATGCATGTTGTAAATATGTTTACGTGTGTTAAACTTCTTGAACAGTAAATGGCCCAACATGGCCCAACATACTTTGTCATTTACAAACATTTCTCCAAAAGCAAAACTTGAAAGCACATTGGGTGGGGGGGGGGGATTCAATAAAGCCTACATGATCATTTTGGACTCTGTACGCATTGCAGTGAGATGCGGACACAGCCGCAAAGAGTTTTTAGATTCTTTAAACTCCAAGTAGTGGTGCGCACTCCTACGCAAACACAGAAACTTCTGTGGCATGCATATTACAGCATAAGTAGCTGAATTGTATGCTAATGAAGCAAATCTACATCGTGGAATGATTCAACAAGCTGTAAAGCAACAGTGTAGACTCCATGCTCGCATGGACCATGTATTTGAAAATTTTCCGAATACAGCCATAAAAAGGAGTCTACATGGAAACAAGAACAAGTAAAAGTACATAGATTTGTACAGAACATGCTGTAACATGTAACCCCATACCCATTGTGACATTATCAGACATGTTGGATGCTAGAAAATTAGCTTAACAATAGCAGCAATTCCTTTTTAAGTGCCATGACATAAATGCAGCTTTGCAGCCCCACCTCCAAATGAAGAATGTACTTAGCCAATGTGGACATCAAAAAGTATAAACCTCATAAAACATAGTATTCAAAACCTGCATTCCTCTGTGCAGATATATACTTCATTAATACCCTCTCTTGAGTGTACAGCATTGGGCTCCCCTTTAGTTTCCTTGCTGACATGGTTACCAATCATGTAGATTCAGGGCTTTCAGCACGGTGAAGATGCAAATGAGGTCAAAACTTACTCGAACTGCTGAATCCCAGAAAATTGTAGGCACTTCCACAGTGCTTATGTTGAATGTATGGCAACAGTGAATGATGACATCAGGGGGGTGTGTCAGGTTATACTTATGGAGGTGTGCATGTAGGTCTGTGAAGTATAAAACTGCATGTAAGCAGTGCACAATTCACAAGTTCTGAGTCTTTCCTCTTTACTATTTGTTAAAGTGTATCATCTCTGTCTTTTAAGTTAAAATGTCTTGTTTAATTTTTATCCTTGTTTGCATGATGTGGAACTTAGCTCAACCATTTTTAATGGAGAAATGAATGGAAGGTTTCTCAACCATTTGAAATGGAGGAATGAATGGTAGGTTTCTCAATGCGTGTCACATAACTATTCCTTTGGCAGCATGTGTATGTATAGGGCTAAAATATAGAAGGTCCTAGTTTCTAATACAGGGTCTGCAACTTTTCCTCCAGTTTTTGAGTGCATGTTTGTGAGATATCGCAGGCACTTAATAACAAGTTCAGCTTTGGTTATCTTATTTCAACATCAGTGCACAGCAGCACATAGATGTGCATCGTGCACTAATGAGCATCAACAGAGTTGATATATTCAGTAAAGTAGCAGATATTTTTCACAGGTGCTAATTACAACATAAGCAGGTGATTTTCAGTGCAGTGGAGCTATTCAACAAGCTATAAAGCATCCATGCAGCCTACATTCTGTTTTTTCTGCATACTTCAATACCATGGGAGTAGACACAAGGAAATTCTAGGCCTGAAATAAAGTTGTGTCAACTGCTGCATTTGCAAGGTAAGTCCTGCATCTAGAATGTATTATTTAATAATATTATGATATATCCTTGTATATCTTAACTTGGTGCAGTAAAAGTACCTTAACATGTTACAGCAGACACTTATTTTACTTATATATGTCCATTACTAAGTTTTTCATTCTTATTCCTCTCATTTTTAATTGCACTTTTTGCATGATGCACCACATAGCGCAAACAGAGGAAACAGGAAATGGCTGGGCTTATTTGGTTTACATGAAGCACAGAAGACCAGCTAGGAAGCAGGCAGACAAAAATAGTAACCAGATACATTCAATTAAAGCCCTTGGCCATCATGAAAACCCGGCCTGGAGTACAGATGGTACTGGGTTCTAGTACAGAGTGTGCAACCTTTCTTTTACTGCTGTGACATTGCAGTTTACAGCAAAGAAGTGCAACACAGACAACTGTTTCCTCAATATTCTTTTGGCAACTGGTATAAGTGTAGGACTGCCATGCACATGGTCCTGAATTTGAATACACTATATTCCATATAGCATTATTTTTCCTGATAGAGTAATCTATGTATTATTACATTTATGAGCAAATGTATGACTACAGGTATACTGTGTAGTATAGTCTTGCAAATGTATTCCTGTTATCTTGACCAGCATGGCTTTAACTTTTAGTAAAAACACATACACAACTGCCTACACATGAAATTGCTTGCCACTGTTGCATTTTGCTTAGCAGATGTTAGCAATGTGGCTCATGTTTGTGCACCACTTACCTATGTGCAAACTGGTGTAACTCACATGCATGTACACTTTGTCAACCATCAGGCAAATCCATGGCTCGCTGTGCTATGGAAATGTATATATGATGCTTTCTTATTGATGTTTATTGTCCAGTTGCATTTTAAGTATTTGTCATATATTCACAATACATACATGTGTTACCCCCCCCCCTGCAAGCAGTACAACCCTGGGGTTCAGCATTTTTTACACACACACACACACACACACACACACACACACACACACACACACACACACACACACACGCACACACACACACACACACACACACATATATCAAACACACTACAAAGCATAATATATAATGTTGTTTGCTCCCTCATGGATAGGACCAGTTGGTGGTGCTGACAACCGTGTTTTGCTAAACTCAAACATCCAGCCATGCTCAATAAGGGTACATGTCTTTTTACACAACTAGGCTTTTGCACACCCTAGTGTTGTTAGGCTACTGGCATCATGTGATCCTATGAATCTTTGTGCCTATGCAAGCCTGCCAACCTCTTGTCTCTCAAATTGCCTGCTGATGTCATCTAATATAAGTTGACCTGCAGTCATGTAAAAGTCATGCTTGTGCCACGGTGCTTGCATAAAGTACTGTGTTCTGTAGTTTGTATATTTAGGTAGGGGTTCTATTCTCATTGCAATCAAGTGTGTGTGTGTGTGTGTGTGTGTGTGTGTGTGTGTGTGTGTGTGTGTGTGTGTGTATGCGTATGTGTCTGTGAGCTGTTACTTGACAGTACAGAGATTCTTTTACACCAGCATGTGGGACACTGTTATCACCATATGCTCAACAGACAAGACCAATATTATCAGCGATATCAGATTATTGTGCATGCAGTCATCCTGCCAGGGCAGGATTGGACCTTGGTCTGCAGCCCAAGCAGACATCACCTTAGGTTCAAAGGTTTATAGAAGGTTACTAGGCTACTGGCCCTAGTGCCTTTATACGTCTAGCCATGCTATACCCTTGTTCCCTTATTGACCAAGTTGTATGGTCTATATTTGCACTGTGAGTCTATGATCAGCATCAACTGCCCTTATCCAAGAGGGGCATAGGTGATACCCATGTGTAAATTTATGGTCTTCCATCCTCCATCCAGTTGTCCAAGTTATGCTTACATAGCGTTATTGAGGAGCTCTGTTTTACATGAATAGGGAATTTGTTCCAGAAGAGTGGCAATCTCTGGGAGACATATATGTCTCTCCATCATGTTCTGTTAATGTCGCAAGCTAGCTTAAGATCCCTAGAGTGAGTGTATCTTGTGCCATGTGACTTGTGGATTTGCAGCATTTCCATTAGGGTGGGAACTGAAACTGTTCTGTAGGCCAGGAACAAGTCGCCTTTCAGCAGCCTATAAGATACAGAGTACAATGACAAGGCCTTCAGTCTGTCCATGTAGGTCAGGTGTTGCAGGCCCTGAAATTTCTTGGTGAGAAACCTCTGAGTTCTCTGCAGCTGCTGCAGATGTCTGGTGAGATACGTGCAAAAGGGAGCCTTGTACTATTTTAGTGGACTGATGAGGGATGATTACAGGGGAGTTATAACATCCTTAGTTCTGGATATGATGCCTTTACTTATGAGATGTGCAACGTAGAAGGCCTTCCTTAGCACTGTGGACACATGGTTATCGAATTTAAGGTTGCTATCAACCTGTGCTCCCAAATCTCTTGCCATGGGTTTGAGTTAAGAGGGGGACTGTTAATATTATAATTTGTAGGGACTTCCTCTTTGCTGAAAGAGATGATAATACATTATTTTGTGTTTAGTTTAAGTCCATGGCTTTGGCACCCATTATTTGTCTGTGTAAGCTCTTTCTGTAGTATGTCAACATAGTCGAGGGACTCAGTGATTGTACTCAGTTTGCAGTCACCTGTGAACATGGTAAGCCACAGGTCATTTATTTTCCCCTGGACTTGTGAAAAATAGATTCCAAACAGTAGGGGACCCAGCACAGATCCTTGTGGTACACCAGTGGTAACTGGTCTGTGGTAGAATTGGAATTCCCAGCTTTGACTGTATGCATTCTGTTGATGAGCCAGTTGGATACCCATCTAGTGACATATGGGTTAATTCCCAGCTGTATGAGTTTCTCAATGATGCCTGAGTGGGGGATTGTGCCAAAAGCCTTGGCTAAGTGACGATAGGCTGCATGTACTGTTTTACCTTCATCCCGGGCTTTGCTGACATTCTCAAAGAAGTCCACCAGGTTTAATAAGCATAATCTACCCTTAACTAAGGCAAATTGGGTAGGGGTAAGAATTTGAAAGTCACCTATGTCTTTGTTGATAAGGTCTATGATGATTCTCTCCATGCCCATGCAGATAAGGCTGGTTAGGCCTATGGGTCTATAGTTCCCAGGGTCAGTTGACAGACTTCACCAAAGCAAAGTATACACTCCTAGGGGAAGGTATAAATGCATTTCTAGCCCCACCCCCAGCTGGAAGTGGTAACTATACCAAAGCTTACATTAAAGCCATGTAAAAGCACTTGTATAAGTGTATAGACTTGGTTATTCCAGAGAGAATCGAAGCCAGACCCCCAAGTGAAAAAAGCCATCCTGCTAGACATCCAACATCAACAAACTTTACAACAAATGCAAAAAGTTGTATAAGAAAACTAAGACAAGACCACAACAATCAAAAAACACCCTGCTCAGCCTCAACAGACAAATAAGACAACATATCAAATCCTCTAAGGCCAACCTTGAAAAAACATAGCAATCACAGACAAGGATAACCATAAGGCATTTTACAGCTATGTATGTAGTTTAAAAGATAGGACCCAAGCATGTGCCGAACTAGTGACTGATGGCATTACACCACTGATGCCGCAGAAATAGTAAACCTGCTAGTGGACAGATTTGGCAATAATTTCACTCTCTTATCCCTTCCAAACTTATCAGAAACCTTGACCCTCAGCTGCACCCCCCCACACCCTACATATAAAAAGAGCAGGTCATTAAAGCCTTGTCTAAGCCAAAAATCACAGCTCCTATGGGACCAGAAGGCATCCCAGGCTGTCTTCTAAACAAAGTAAAACATGAACTAGTATCACCATTAAATACCCTATTCAATCACATTCTAACCACAGGCTTTGTTCTTGCAGAATGGAAAACAGCAACAGTTATTCTCCTCCACAAAGATGGCTTAGCAACAAACCCAAGGAATTATAGACCCATAAGTCTGACAGGCCGCATCTATAAAGCTATGGAACATATCATCATGGACCTCATAAATAAAGACATAGGTAACCTCCAAACCCTGGATCTGTCCCAATTTGGCTACATCAAGGGCAGATCCTTCCTGTTAAACCTGGTGGATTTCTTTGAAAATGTGACCAGGGACGTTGATGAAGGCAAATCTGTACACAGAGAATACCCGAACTTGACATAGGCCTTTGACACAATCCCACAATTCAGGCATTACTGATAAACTTAGCAAACTGAATGTAAACCTCTCTGTAGTAAGATGGGTTGCCAACTGACTCACAAACCAGTCACACACTATCAATGTGGGTGAGTCCACATCAGTCAGTAGACCTGTCACCAGCAGGGTGCCACAAGGGTCAGTGCTGGTTCCCTACTGTTTGGTATACACTTTTCAGAAGTTCAGGTCAAAACTAGGGCTGTGGCTGACCAAGTTTGCGGACTGCAAACTGGGTGCAATTATTGAATCCCCAAATTATGTCAGCATATTACAGGAGGGTCTTACACAGACCAATGACTGTTTTTTTTGGTATGGTCTCAAACTGACTGCAAAGAAATGCATCATCATTCCCTTTGTAAAAAAATGTCCCTTTATGGCATCAAATTAACAATACCCTATATACCTACAAAGTGGTAAGAGATCTGGAATCACACATAGACTGTGACCTTAACTGTGAACACCAAGTGTCTACTGTAGCAAGGAAGACTTTCTACATAGGACACTTGATTAGCAAAGGCATAACCTCTAGAGCAATGGAAATTATAACCCCTCTATACTCATCACTAATCAGGCCCATACTTGAGCTTAATGCCTCTTTTGGTATGTACCGTACAAAGCACCTGCAGCAATTGGAGACACCTCAGAAATTTCTAGCTAAGAACATCAAGGGACTCCAGCACGTGTCTTACACAAACCAACTAAAGTCCCTATCACAATACTCAGTATCATATAGACTTCTTAGGGGAGACTTATGCCTGGCTTACAAATGCAATCTCTGACCCAAACCTAATGAATCTGCTGCACATTCGTGAATCAAACAGGATAGAGCTACCCATTTGAGGGACCTAAATATGGCCTGTGACATAAATAGAATGTGCTGGAGAGAGATTTGTCTCCCACCAACTGCCGCATCTTTGGAATAGGCTGCCAATTCATGTGA
Organism: Protopterus annectens; assembly: GCF_019279795.1. NCBI lineage: Eukaryota > Metazoa > Chordata > Ceratodontiformes > Protopteridae > Protopterus > Protopterus annectens. The sequence continues at coordinate 1,580,791,299 of NC_056728.1, read as the reverse complement.
AGCAGAACACCTCTCTGACATTGTTGAAAAGGAACCTGGATGAGTGGATGGGGCACTGTAAATTCTTACTGAGGATAGTGCCCACAACCCTCCTAGACATGGACAGTCATTAATAAATGCAGTTCTGGGTATTGGCAAGAGTATCTATGGTATTACATTGGGATGAAATGGCTAGGCTTGAAATGACCTTCGGGTCAATACCCTAGTAACCTCTTATTATGATCCTATGACACCTTTTGTGCAAGGGAATTATGATTGCTATTTTCCACTTAGATTGTGGTTAAAGAGAGTGCCAAGTGGTACCGGTAGGTCCTATTTTAGACCATTTAGTAGGCAGCTTGGGATGTTATCCAGGCCCATAGAGGCTGTGTTTATGGCCATGGAGAGTGAGGTTATGACCTGCTCTTTGGAGATACTAGGTAGAGGACTGGTGAGAGATATACTTTGGGGTATGTCTGGTGAGGACAGGGGGGTGAGGTTTGTACCAAATCTGTTTACTAGCAGGTTGGTGATGTCCTCAGGGTCAGTATGAGTGGTATCATCCACTACTTGTTTAGCCCAAAGCTGGGCCTTTTCTTTTAGATTTCTGATGTAGCTAAATAATGTTTCCTAATTATCTTTAGTTAGAGATCATAGTTTAGCTTCATAACTGGCTTTAGAAGGCTTTACAAGATTATCTAATTTGCTTGTTCAAGCTGTGGAGGGTGTCCTTCCTCTGCTGAGTTAGTTCACTCTTGTTCTTAGACATTAGTTTCTTCCACTTGTTGGATAACCTATTTATGCTTGATGCCCAGCAGGGTGGCTTGTTTTTTTGTGAGGACCTTGTTTTGATCCGTTGAGGTACAGCCGAGTCTATACATTTGCATAGGTGTTTATACAGGGGATTTGTGTACATCTCTCTATAGCAGTCATTGTTGACAGTGGTAGCACGGGTTTGCAACTATTTATGGCATCGTTTAGGAGGCTGTAGTTTGCTTTGGAGAAATTGTTCATTCTTTCTGCTTTTGGAGGTTTAGGTATGATTGTTAATTTGGATGAGACTGATCAGACCTTACTAAGGAGGGCAACACACAGGGGGTAGTACAGAGACCCCCTATATTGGTGAATACTAAGTCTAGGACATTTGAGCCCTTGTGGGGGTGCAGACTATCTGTTCCAGAGCATTTGTATTAACAAAGTCCAGGAACCTTAGGGCGAGCATGTTTGTGCTCATATATGACTCCCAATTGATGGAAGGATAGTTGAAATCACACATGACCAAGGTGTTTGGCTGTATAGTGAGTGACTCAAGTAGGTCCAAGCAGGCAGAGTAGTTCTTGTGGTTCATGGTGGGGGACCTATAGCTAACAATGATTTGGAAGGGAGTTTTACCTATAGTTAGTTGGATTTGGAGTAGCTCTAGGGAGTTGTACTGTTTGATTAGTCTTGAGGTGTATTTGTCTTTAATAAAGATGTATACACCTCTGCCTTTTGTTCTTTTTTGCTTGTTTGGTGGTCTGAACGTGTGAAAGGCATTGTAGCCTGGCATGGTCGGGGACTCTGTACAGTCTTGAACCATGTCTCTGTGATTGCACAGACATGAGTATCTTCCAAGGTTAGGAGTGCTTCCAGTGAGTATAGTTTCTGATTTAGACCCCTTGCATTAAGCAGCATAACCTTGAGTTTGTCTCTAGTGCATTTTTTACATAGGGAATTTAGTTGTTCTGACATTGCCTAAAAAAAGGGGGAGGCAAGTACCTTTGGCAGTAACCAAAAGCCATGAGGTGCCAGGTGAAGACCATCTCTGGCAAAGCAGCATGGTCTGTTGACCATATTTTCCCAGGCTGACAGATACTGGATCCCCCTGGATTGACACCAGAAGCTAAGCCAACTGTTGAAGCCAAACATTTTTGGTTAGACTGAGGCATCATTCTGAGTAAAGGTGGAATGCTACTTAGGGCTAGGAACATACCTACCTGGGACACATAATCTGAGAGCTTAGTCATGTCTCTCTTTACATAGTTTAGTGAGGTATGCCTCAAGTCATTCACTTCAACATGGACAGGACTTGTTGAGAGACTTGAGTGTGTGCACAATCTGATGAATCCTGGCACCTGACAGGCAGCTGACCATGACCTCCTTCTCCAGCCTGGTGAGGGGGACATCTATGTGTCTCACTATGGAGTCACCTATGACCAACATATTTGGTTTTGAGGTGTTTTGCCTTAGGGGCTTATTGGCTGAGACACTGTTGTGTGTATTATTACGTGTAGTGGTTCTGTTGGGTCTGCAGTGTGTAAAGTAGGTTTGTGCTTGGGAGGTCTCTGATCATTGGATAGGCTTCTAGCAAGTACCTCCACATATACGGGTTTATGTGTTGTGAGCTTGTTATGTGTAAAAGGTGACTTCTGTGTGTGCTGACAACCTGTTTTATATCTGGTTTGTTGTTATGTGAGAGCATTGATTCCAAATTCATAGTATAAATACAGCTCTCATATGTTCTATTTGGTTGTTTTAGAAGTAACTGGTTGTCAGTATACATGAGGCATTTGGTACATTGCCTCAGGATGCCCATGTCAACCAGGCTGGCTAGAGAAATGGTGAGAAACTATCCATCCATTATGGCAAGAATATACTGTAGTAACTGGTGGGGAGTGGGCTAGATGGACCAGGTTTTGCTGTAGGACTAACAAAAGGCAGCTATTCTATGGAGGGCTAGGGGTAGAAAGCTGTGTCAATGCTTCACAATGTACAACTGGGTTGCTCACAGGGCAGCAGTGCAATCTCTGAGCAGCTCCAGTAAACTGAGTGCAAACTAACCCAAATATGAAATAAAAGTGAAGTTAAACAATTTTAAAAAAGTAAGCAAAGGTAAAGGCCAAGAATTAGTCGTATTCTAGCAAGCCCCAACTCAGATGGGGCCTTGGCTGCACGCTTCTACCATAAGGGTACAGGGGGGTCTTCTTAATGTAAGATGGCTAGTTTTAGTGCTCAAATGTTACCAAACAGTCCAGATTCAGCAAGCCTGAATCTAGCTGATGCTATAAAATACAGAGGTACTAGAAATTCAAAGTGTAGAAAATTGCAATCACAAAAGAAAAAAAAAGTTTAAATAAAGCAGCAGTTCAGTAGAATACTCCCAAAAGAGTGTATACCACAAACCTTCCTAGTGTGAAATATGTGGTCTGAAACCCAAGTGCTTAAACCAGAACTAAGACACTTTCAGAATAACAGATACAGTAAGCCTTCAACCAGCAACTCCCAGCTTAGAAGTGTATAGGCTATCCTATCCTGTCACAAGAGTCTAGACCACAAACCTTACTAATGTAAAATAACTGGTTTGGAGCCTACAGTAAGCCTTCAACCAGCAATTCCCAGCTTAGAAGGGTGTAGGCTATCCTATCCTGTCACAAGAGTCTAGACCACAAACCTTACTAATGTAAAATAACTGGTTTGGAGCCTAATTGCTTAAATGAGGACAAATACACAAAACAGGCACAATAAGCTTTCAACCAGCAATTCCCAGATCAGAAGAGCAGAGGCTACAATCTCCTCCCACAAGAGTGTAGACTACAAACCCTTTTAATGTCAGACAACTGGCCTGAAGCCCAAGGGCTTAAACCAAAACTAAGAGGCTTAGAATAACAGTTATAATTTAATGTGATACCACACAGGTGACAGTAACATGTCTTTTAATGTTTCCACATACATTATGTCATGGTTAGTAGACTCTGTGTTATCTTGATGAGAAAGCCCTATGGTCTGTCCAGTTGTTGAATATGTCTAGTGAAGTTCATGCAAAAGAGACCATTATGCTGTATTCCTGTTCTGATGAGTTTGACTACAGTGCTTTCATACAATTCTGAGATCTGAATATGATGGAGTGTCTTATGATGTGCACCATATGTATGTACTGGAAAATATTAAAGAGAAAAGTTAGAAAGTAATGAGACACATTGCAGTTCCTGACTTCAGAACCCTTACAAGAAAATACACTAGAAAGTACTGGCATGATGATACTATCCACTGTATAACTTGGCAAGGCAAATATAAGTGACTGGTACAATTATCAGTTCAACAAGACAAATGCAGATATACTAGGCACTAATGTAGTTATGCATCCTGTACATCAGGCACAATGCTTTTGTATCCCTGAATCTAAAAGAGAGAAAACAAGGTTATGGCACAGTTATCATCACTTGCACAGGGTGCTTTGTGTTTGTGTGTGTGTATGTGGGGAAAGTAAGATGCCTAGGCTGATACAAAAGATCAGTGAGTGTATGTGAATAAGAAGGGGAAGCAGGCAGGCTGAACCATGTAACTGTTGTGTGTGTCTGTAGGGGTCTTCCATCTGAAAGTGGTGTGTGAGAGTCTGCATGAACACAGCCAAGCTCAGCTCTAGCTCTATGTCTTGGTATGTCAGAGAAGTGTGAGCCATGCATGGTAGAGGTGGCAGTTCATTGTGTAGTCCCTGACCATGATAACTGGCTCTGCTAGAAGTTACAGTGGCACCTCCACACCCAAGGTCAGATGCAGTGCTGCTACCTTAATGTGAATGATGTCTACTGGATGTGGTCTATTCATGGGAATGCCCAGGACCATGACCCCATGGCCTGCCACTTCTGGATGTGGACAATGCACTCACTAATTGACCAGCGGAAGCACTGTTACTACTACTGGGTGTGGCCACGTTGGTTATCAGCAGATGTTGTGGCTGATCTGCACCCACGAGGACATTATTCCCCTCCCAGCAGATGCTTTATCACAGACACTACTCGTTCCATGACAGATACCCCTCAGTCCATCACAGACACCCCTCATTTTAATGTGTCATTCATCTGATCCAGAGAATAGGTGACACAGTCGAGGCAGTCACGCATGTCAGCCTATGCCACATCCACAACCATGAGCATTTGTCTGGAGCACCTTTCTGAACATGCCTGTGTGTCCATGATGGTCCTAAACATATGCTGAATTACACAGGAAGAGACACCTGCACCAGGTGGAGGAGGGACAGCAGGCCTCCTCTGAGCACTGCTATCAAGCCTCATGCATGGCACCTCACCAACACATTGGCTATGGCCAAACTCAAAAGGCATTTAAGCCACACTAGCCACACTCCTCTGCTCAATGTCCTTACCTTCCACTTGTCCAATATCTGTGGGCTCAATGGACTGGGTAGGTGTAAGCCTGCTGGCTGTGTCCGGGGAAAATAAAGGGGGTTGCTGCATGTCATCCTCTGTGGCAGATTCAACCTCTGCACCCCCCCAACTCTGCTACAGTTTCACCATCATCATCATTAGTGTCTGATGAAACATTGGCATCAGGCACTAAAGGACCCTTACTTCCACTATTGTGATCACATGTGATAAAAAGGGAGAAACACGGACATACATCAATACCTGCACTACTATGGTGCAATATATTCTAAACAACTAACAGTGCTGCCAGTATTACAGACAGTACAGCAATACACACAACAGGTCTAAAATGACACATTATGATATTTCTTTAAATTGATTTGCAGTACTGAAATTTATTTAGCTTACCGTCTGCAGGAGGCATATGTTGCTGGATTCCTGATGGTCCTGAAATAATTAAGCAAGAGGCAAGGGCAACATCATCACATTTAACAATAAGATAGGGGGTACTACATGTACTCCTCTATATCTGCATTAACTGTACATCCAATGACAATGTGGCTGACAACTCCAAACAGAGCTTGTCACTATACCAATCTTCAATTCACCCTCCCAAAAAAAATACATGTGACACAGAAATAACTTTTATTTCAATTGTTTTACAGAATTAACTTTTATTTCAATTGTTTTACTATACAACAATATTCAACCGGTTCATATAACAAAGCCTACCTGGAAGCTCCTCCTGGGACTCAGAAGGAGAGGTACCCACATCAATGACATGCTGTGTTCCACTCTGCTGTGAGTTGTCCTGTTAGAGGATATTTGCCTGAAAATCTTCATTGGGGTGAGTGGTATTTCTGTAGCAGTCCCACCCTCTGTTACCCTCCGGTCTCAGTCAATAGGAGCTGTGCACCTCTGTGAAAAAGTAATCATGTCAGCGGACCTGTGGTGAACCTGCTCAAATGTCTGGCTGTGGTCACCCACAGAATTGATGTTGGCAAAAATCTGCTGCCATATTTGTAGCCTTTCTTGCATATTGGGATGACCTCTTCCCAGTAGAAAGGCCCCATCATGACGGAGCACATCAACAATGATATTATTCTCCACTTTACTGAAGCGGGTGTCTGCCTCAATAACATTTTGTGTCCTAAAAGACAACAGAATGATAATAAGTATCACATACCTACATAGTAATGATTTCCAGACAAAACAGTAAAGGTAGGCAGTCAGTAGTACCCACTGGAAAAACATAAAACAGTCTGTAGATGTGAAATACTAACAACGATGCAAACAAGGAGAGTAGCAAGAGCAACATATCCTTGTATGTGCCATAGCAGTAACTCAACTGTCCCCCCCCCACAAAAGAACAGTCCATTCTAGTTTATGACATACCTAACCTTTCTTTGGTCCAACACCCACAAAAGAACAGGCACATGAACCATATTGGTAATAGAACATCTTTGAAATGCTAAACCTACTTTCAAAGGACCTGTCCATGAAGCCTTTGTACATATGTATCACACAGCTTTCTATTTTCATGTGTTGTCAATCATTTGTACCTCAGAAATGGCTTAAAAAACATGACTATGCCATTAGTACACTTCTAACTAATGCATACAGAAAACAGTGTAAAAGCCTTTGCTTCACATTATTAATTAATATATTCCAGCATATGCATTATGAGGTAACAAAATCGGAGCATACCTCCTGGTGTTCAATACTCCTCTGTAAAGATATCTTTGGAAATATTTTGCTTTTGTGAAGTCCTGGAAATATGTAGCAAGTGTCCTCACCATCAGTTTAGCTAGCTACATGTTTGCCTTTTTATAATGGAATAGATTATTAGTAGATTCCATCTGTCTTAGGGTGTGTTTCAGAGATGCTAAATGCAGCATAAGCAGCTCAGTTGCATGCTGATCAGCCAATCTAGTGAAGCTATTCAACAAGTTATAAAGCAACATTGCTGTTTTTTCCTGTGGATTTCAAAAGTAATGGAGTACAGACACAGAAAGTCTACACAGACAGAATGTCAGAAGCTGCTGCTGCTTAACGCCATTTGTATGTGCTTCAGGCTGCAGGCAATGCTGCTGCTGTTGCTGCCAATAGGCATAGGCTGAGATACAGAAGAGTTTTCAGGCCACATTTAATTTATCACAACATACTCAATATGGACATTGTAGAGTGTTACAGGTTGAACAGGGACACAATACAAGAACTCTGCAACCTCTGCTAGCCTCAACTCAGAGCCAGAGCCTTTACCTCCCCATGTATTGACTGTGTACTGCTTGCATCACAGTCATCCCTGATCTAACACTGTGGTAACTGCTGCATTTACAAGATAAGTCCTGAACATGTACTGTATTTTATAATAATATCATAGCATGTCCTTGTATTTCATCACTTGGTACATTAAGCAAGTAAAAGATGGGAGATTTGTGCACAAATTAATGTAACATGGGACAACAGAGAGTTATTTGACTTGTATGTGTCCATTAGCAAGTAGTAGGCCTCAGGCCTCAAAGATTCAGGCACTGATACTTCCCCAAAGTACTGATGATCACTGCATGCCCTCACTTTAGCACCATATATTTGTAATGGGAAATTATAACAGAGAGAAGATAGAAAGTAATGAGACACATTTCAGTTTCTGACTTCACAACAAAGACAAGATCAAACAGGCAGGATGGAAAACAAGGAGTGCAACAAGAGCAGCATATCCTTGTTTGTGCCATAAGAGTAGCTCAGCCTAGGTCCACCCTGCTCAAAAGAACAGTGTACCCTTGCATGTGCCATAACAGGAACCCACCTTTGCTTCCCCCAAATGCAGCAGTCTACACTTGTTTGTGCTGTCCAACCTGCCCTTCATTTGATGGGAACTGCATATAATACTATTCCCAGTTAATATCCTTCAACATTTTAAGGTAAACTATATAGACTGGCTTACACTCTGCATTACAATGAGTACTGGTTAGATAACCGATGAATGACCAAGAAACACAGAAAGGTAAGACAAAGGTGTATATTTGCAAGGAATAATCATAACAGGTTGTGAGATAACTAAGCTCACTACATTCAAATATATTAAATAAAATACATTTTTAAATAACGTTGTGCCTTGATATCAGTGTACATTCAGTTGCACTTGGTTATGTGAGAAATTATTTCATTCCTTTGCTGTAAAGATGTTTGTGTGGCAAAGATGGATAAGTCCTCATCCTGTTTTCTGACGGTCCATTGGAGGGAGAGTTGGGATTCAAAACTATGTAGTCATATCTCATGTGTACTAACATTTTCTACTATGTATGCGATAGATTAATTTTCCTCATTTCAACTATTTCTCCATTTTTAAATGTTTTTTTTTTTCTTTTTGAGCCACTGTTTGAGCTATGCACTGATTAGCACAAATGGCTTTGGCTATGCTCATCTCATTTCCACATAGAGCAGCAGTGCACAAACTGGATGAATGGACCATCCAGGTAGCAGACAGGACCCAGACAGCTACAAACATACACTGGATGCATTTATTTAATACTACTGACCATCAGACAAACACCTTTCCTGGCAGTGCGCACTCTCAACCACCATGCTTGTGAGATGGTAAGTGATGCGTAACACTTTCAGATGTTGCAAATCCAAAAGTGCGCACTCTCAGTAAGCAGGATAAATACAATTGGTGGGAAATCATCATTCTACATTGGTATTGATCTGTGGTAGGCATGGCAGGTGTTCATGAATAGGTTTTGAGATTTCATGTTCAAAAATAGGGTGTCTAAGAGTTCAAAGTGTTTGTTGTACTCCTAGTGAATGAACATGGGCCCAGGCATTTTTGGCTCAGATTACAAGGCTTGAAATAGTCTGGCCTGGGCTCTGATCAGTGCTACCAGTATCTCCAGCACTTGTGAACAATGTAAGAATCACTACAGAGACCTCAGTATGAGGAAGAAGGATACCCTTGACCATTAGATTGAAGAATGTAGGACTGGGGCACCCTACAGATGCATAAGTATCACTTAGAGAGAATACTTGTAAGATAAAAGCTGGATATAGTCAGGATTGATATTCATAATCGTATTCTGTTCTGTTTCTTCTGCAGCCATCACAGACTAACAACTGAATGCACAACCCCATGCTGCTAGATTGGCACAGATGTAACAAGCATGTGGTATGTATGCATCCAAACAATACTGTTATTTTAGCATTAAAAGTAAGGGCACCTTTATTGGTTTATTATACAGTTGTATCAAATTGAACATCTATCTCTCAGCTGTAACAGGAAAGTATACATACATTAGTCTGGAGTCCAAAACAACAGTTCAGTATTAAAGAGTAGTCAGAGGTTGTGGGTTCAAAATTCACACTTCCCAAATATACAATATTGTTATGTTTTCATCAATATTGCAATGTAAAGTCAGAGCTCGAAAGCAGTGTGGCATCACTGGCCTGCTGTAAACTGTAATCAGTATTAACTGGAACATGCATATGTGCAATATATGCACACATCAAGGATTGATTTCTGCAATCTGTAATCTGTTAGGAGCTGGGTAGTCTTAACAGTAAATAAGGCATTTGTTCAGAGTTGGTGCTCTTAAAATAAAAGGTAACAGAACAGAGGCAAATAATTGTATCAGTGCTTTGCATGTCACACATGTAGTTACTATTGTTCTCTTTTTTCTCTCACCCCAACCTTTTTTTCTCTCTCTCTTTGTTTTTTTTTTAATTTTTTTATTTTTTGTTTTTCCCACAGCACAGAGGGGTAGGCCTGACCCACAGGATCCTCCTGCCCCCACCGCTCTGGCTACAGCACCGCTGCATAGCATGTCTGGTGTACAACTTGGTAACACCCCCTCTGCTGCCCCTGCACAACCTGGCCCCTCAGGTAGTTCTGCCCCACAGATATAGATCAGTTGTTCCCTCCAGGAGTAGTGGCAGAAGGGGTGAGTTTTATCCCTTACCATTAACTGCCAGGGATGTTGAGGAGGATTGTGCGTCACACAGTTGGTGCACAACTACACTGGATGGAGACACTGCTCTCCATCATTGTATTGAATTAAACTTGGAGATGCAAATATCAGACACTACAGCCACTGGTGCAGAGAGATGACTGTGATGACAGTCCAGTGAGTGATGACTCAGTTCTCACTGTCACCCAGCTTGATGTCCATGGATTTGCGATATCCTCACACCTCACCACAGCCATGGTGTTCACCCACATTATGTGTCTTTAACCATCCCTGTCTCTTGTCTTGTTTGCCTTACCTGTCTGCAATTGCTTTCTCACCTGCCCAACTTAACTCACCTAGAAATTCCTACCTCCTTTCCCCAACCTCTTAATTTTGCTGATGGAGACACTGTAGAAGAACAACTATGTTTTCTTTGAGGGACAATATTATTTACAAACAAAAGGAGTAGCTATGGGGGCAGCATGTTCTCTGGCATTTACCAATATTATTATACTTCAGTGGGAAAAGAAATTTATTTTTAACCATTTTTGTATCTTGTCATGGGTACTATACACCCACTTTTTGGATGATATTTTTATTGCCAGGAAATCGCCCATTGAGGGCATCATGGAATTTATGAACTACATCGACTCGACTACTACATTTTTAAGGTTTACATACGTAACTAACATGGAAAAAAATCAACTTTTCAGACATAACAATAATGAAGGACTACAACAAGAAATGTTTTTAGAAAACCTACATACTCAAACTCCCTGTTACATTTCACCATTGCCATGCCTTTCATCAGAAAAGAGGAATATTTAAAGGCCAATATGTATCTTTGGCAAGAATTGCATCACCGGATGATTTATTTTACAGGGAGTTTGACATCATACCAAACATGGTTTTAGCAAGGGGATTAATTGTATAATTGGAACATTTGATTCCTATCAGCTGATAGCTAGCATGTGATATAAACTGGTTGGAGAGTTGTTCAGTTTGTCTGATGAAGCGGCAACAGCAGTCGTGAAAGCGCTAACGTTATCTTATTTTTATTTTTTATTTTTTGCTAATAAATGTGGTGGTTGTGTAAGTTTGGTGCAGCTTTCTTTCTTTTTTTACTTGGATACCCCAAAACCTTGGTTTATTATGTTTGTAATGAGGTGACCTTAAAAGAGTCCAGCATTTTTACAGTCCTCTTATTTACATAAGTAATAGAAATGATTCTTCCTGGAGATTACCAACAAATGAACAAGAAAAAGGGTTAATTATTCTGAATCTTTCATTCTGACATTTACTACAGACCACTACAAAATTAGGGATATATTAAACAAAAATTGAGCTTTTTTTGGAACCCACAGCAAAAATTTGGAAAGATTTGGGAAAAAACTTTGTGGGGTTTACAGAAGGAGTAGGACTACAAAAAATATTGTAGAAGGTGACTCTTACAGTTCCACGGACCTTAGCAAGAATGGTATCTTCAGCTGTGGAACTTGATCTCAGTGTAAACACGTTTTGAAAGGTGCTGAGATAAAAATTAACCAACACTAGGTAAGAACATCTTTTCATTGTACCTGTCTGTCTCCTTTGAGTTAGCATACCTGGCAAAATATGAGATATGTACATGTTTATATTCTGGTAAAACACAGAAAAGGTTAAAAGAAGGGATTTATGAGCACTAGTATGACATTCGATGTATGAATGCCAACATCTCATTGTACAAACATTTGCAAAAATATCCTAACCACAAATTTTTATTTGTTGCGGTTGAAAGAATAAACAAAAACCCACAGCGGAGTCTGTGGAATGAACTTATTGAATACGAAGAGTTACTTTGGCAACTTAGACTAAATGCCTGCAACTACCTGGTCTTAATGAAACTTTATCAATAGGCAATATTTTAAAACTAAAATCTTATACAATGTAGTGTTTTATTGACTTGTGTTCATACCTCTCAAGTGTACCTCATTACGAGGAAAGTACCTCATTTGGGGTCTTAAAAAGTTCACACTCCTTGAAGTTCCTCAAAGTTCTACATTGAAAGACTCTCTCACACATTCAGTGTTAGTGAAATCCATTGTAAATAGAAATGAGTCATATTAATTCAGTAAAAGATCCTCTTTATAAGTAAAACCATCATATTTTAACCTTCCTATGACCTTCCTAGTTGAAGTTGTTAGTAAGCCATTAGTATGTGTTCCACATTTGGCCCATTTGTTCCACATTATGAGGGCTAGTGTTCCTCGTTTTAGAGATGGAAGGCTGAGAGCTATGCTTGTGTTTAAATAAACACTGAGACTATATGCTTACATTGCAGTGAATTTGCTATATATTTATTAAGCATGTCACTTTAAAAGCAGAAAGGTTTTTTTATTGGTTGTTTTGGGAACGTGACTAATTCCTAGAGTTAAAAACCTGATAGGATATTGTGTTCAGTTTTCTGACGAAGTCTTATGATATAAGCAAACAAAAGCATTCAATTTATGATGTAAATAAAAGTTAAACTTTTTTTTTTTTTTTTTTACTGTGCCTGCAGTTTTTTGGACTTATTTGTTCTTGAGGTTAGTTTTTGTTTTATCAGGAAAAGAAGGAATCATTAACAGTTGTATTTTATTGATTGTGGTTATCAGTAATAAGCTTACACCCAGCTTGTAGGCTTCTTTTCCACTGGAAGTAGTTTATAATAATGTTCAATCCTCCAAATTAATTTTAAATATTTAATATGTATGCTCCACATCTGTACCTGAAAGGTAGTATCATTCTTGTAATTTCTGAAATTGCAAACACTATCCTTCCATATTCAATTAGCATTCATCTAATTCCCGTATCTGTTTCCAACCAAAAAATTCCATCTCTCATCCATTCCACCGGTTCTTTCTGAAGTATATTGTCCTGGATTTTTTCATGGTCCCATATACACTCATATCAAGCTAAGCATATCTCATGGCATATCTCCAAATTGCTTGATTCCTGTATTCTGCTGAGCCCACAGCCCTGCCCAGACATTTTCAAAATGAAAGGTAACCTGCCCTTCTGCCTAGCCATTGCATCCTCATGCATTCTTATCCATTGAGCAATATTAAAAGCAATGCCTTAGGCATGAATATATACTAAGTGGCATCCTCCTTCCATTGACAATATAAGTATTCTTTTTGTGGTCATTCTGTGCCTATATAATTTCTCCTTCATAATATTATAGCAATAGTTGCAACTTATTTATTATCATATCTCATAGGTTTATGCTGAATAACATGTAAAATCCTGTGAAAGACATTACTTTGATGTGTCACTCTGGTAGCACAGATGGATAAAGCCCTGACTATGACACAGGTGACCCAAGTTCAATTAGTGGTTTGCGTGACTGATGGAGAGGTGGGGAAAGGCATGCCCATCCCTGGGGGAGGGTGATATATGGCTGTTTCTTGATGGATGCACAGAAATGCCAACCTTGTATTACTTGGAATAAAAGATCAGCCCCAGTAATAGTGGAATATGTCCAAGGGCAGCAAGGAGTTATTTGGCAGACCGAGAGCAGACAGGGTACAGGGGCCAGGCTGGTACTCTTAACAGAAAGGTGAGACCAATAAAATAAAATTTTCTTTGATTACATTTATCTTTCCTGTAATTTTTAAATATTCTCTTCTTTCTAGCATGTAACATCCTCTAAATTTTCTTTTTCAGATTATCTAAATTGCAGATCACTGTTAATTCATATGTATATCCCACTTCCAAGCCTGGATATGTTAGGTAGTCTACATATTGAATATTTAATTCATATGTATATCCCACTTCCAAGCCTGGATATGTTAGGTAGTCTACATATTGAATATTTCCAGTTGCTCCTCCACCTTTTCTTTCTCTATCTCTAGCCAGGACTGACTTTCATGTTTAACTCAAGCCCTGAAATCCTTCAGAACTGCTCAAACCCCTCTAACACTACCAGAAGGACTTTGTGTATGTCTTCTGCTATAGGTATGCTTTCATACATCAGGAACAAGACCCTGACTCCTGAATTCTGATAGGGCTACAGTGCATCATCAGTCCATATTGTTATTTCCTGAATAACAAGTAAAAGTAACCCTGGTGAGATAAGACAGCCTTGTCTGGTACCTCTATGAATTTATGCTTTACTTGATATCCCTTCATTTATTCATGCATCAAATCATGAGTTTTGTATAGCATTGAATCCTGTGTAAGAATTTCACAACCATCTCTATCTTCCCAAAAATTTCAAATACAATCTGCCAGTACACTGTATAAATGCCTTCTTGAGCTCAGATAATGCTACCCTTGCATGCTGACACCTGATCTGGTAATTATTAAGAAAGCCTTCCAGTTTCAACCAATTATACCCACTCTGCCCCATCCTAATAGTTTTGGGTAAAATCTCATCCATTCTTCCAACCAGGACCTTTGCTGATATATTTGCATCCAGAGATAATATCAGGACTGGTCTATATTCAGATAGCTTTGTTTTGTGCCTTTTTTCTTGGGTATAAGTATACCAAGAATGGGACAGCATATCATTGTTCATATCATCCTATATTAACCCCTGTTCTCTAATATATTGATATTGCTGTCACTGTAATTATAATGTTTGCTTCCTCCATTGATAGAATTCAGCAGTGAAACCTTCTGGACCAAGGGGTTCATCTTTCTTTAAATTCTGAATAGTTATTTTAATTTCCTTTTTCATCATGAGGGTGGTCAATATTTATTTATCCCTCCTCAAACTTTATTCCTTCTCAAATGTTGACAGAATCAAGGGCTCATCTCTGCCTTTGCATGTTGCCCCTTTTATTGTATGTTGAATCCACTGATATTCCTTCCTCATCCTCTGTCTTATCCATATATCATGTCTTATCCTCACAAAAAGAATACAATGTGGAAAGAACATTTCCTGCATGGACCACCACAAACCCTATCTACACTGATGAGAGGCAATCTATGTCTGGCCTTCAAAACATCTTCTAAAACCACTCTGATGGACCTGTTGCACATACACAAAATAAATAGCATCAGAATTACCAGATTTAGTGACCTAAACCTTGCTTACAATATAAATAGGACATGTTGGATGGACAGGTACGTGTCTTAGAGACTACCTCTTCTCTGAAACAGGTTTCACATCCATGTGAAGCAGTGTTCTTCCCAAACCCAATTCAAGGGTAACACAGATCAGTGGATGGAGATTAGTAAATTTACCCCTGCTCTGACACCTATGTCTCTGTTAGACAGATGCACCCTGTAAATGCTTGACAACCCATGCCCAAGCCTGCATTTACCCCATAAAATGACTGTGGGGTATCAAACTTGCCAGGTGCATTTGGGAAGCATGGCTAGGCTTGAAAAGACACACATGGGTCACTGGCCTAGTAATCACTAATGAATCTATAATACCACCGTATCTTTGTTCCTAAGCTATGTGCTTCATGCTTCTCTCCACTTGCAGCAAAAACCACCTGCAAAAGTAATTCCTGTTAATACAATCAGTTTCTGTTTGTGAAATTGTAATTTAGTCCAGCACCCCTTTAATACCATGTAGCTCTAGTAGTAGGGGCAAAATATGAGTGTTACATTCTGCAATTTGTTCCTGTATCCATTTTATGTTTCTTTCCTTTTCCTTCACTTGTCTAGCCAGTACTCACTTATTAAAGCCTTCTATTGACATAAGGCAAGTTCTTCGTATGGTTTCTCCACTTCCCACCATAAAATATGCAGGTCTTCCTTACCCAACAAGTTATCAGAAATGACCATGCATATTTCTGTATCAATAATTCCTGTTATTTTGGTAGCGTCCACTTATACCATGCCCATCTCCACATCCCTATTTTCTTCTTAGTATTTTTCAGTTGGAGACTTAGAAACACTGATGCATAATCAGAAATATAGCATTCAAGGATTTCAGTCTTTGCAACATTGTCTTGAATTTGTCCTGTGGAATAAAACATAATCTGTCCAACTCCCTTCATGATTGCCTTCCCTCAAAAAAGTATATCCCACTTGATTCCCCTGCCAGTCTCTTCATATGAATACTTTGTGATGCCTAGCATTTGCACATCCACACTTGCATGGCCTAGGTGGGTGATACATTTTGGGTGTGTTATCTATTTGTTGTAGGTAAAGAAATATTTATTTAAAATAAATTAATAAATAAATGACACATGGTAGCTCTACATATATACACAGACACACACACACACACACACACACACACACACACACACACACACACACACACACACACACACACACACACGTGGTTTTCTGACTGTTGTCGAGTCTTGGGACAGTGATGGCAATGGTCAAAATGTTGTAGCTATACAGATACAGCCACAATGTACAATTTATACATTCATTTATTTTAAATAAAGAATAATTTTCTTAACAAAAACAAACAAATAAATACATAAAGTATTCTAACAGTGTCATCCACCTGTGCAGTGCAAGTGCACATGCAGAAACACTAGGTAAGAATGCCCACATATTTTATAATGGATAATGGTGATCACTGGTCAGACAGAAGAGCTTCATGGTAAGTTTTTTTTTTTTTAATCTAAATGTTCAGTCAGATATATGGTCAGTTAGAAGATGGCTGCATTAATTTACTGTTGCAGTGTCACTATTCCACCATAATGGAAGGTCAAGAAACAAGGCTGTGACTCATGCAATGTCCTCCATGTGGCTAATATGTTTTTGGCTATTGGTAGCAAATTAAATTACATTTACATTTTGATAATAATATTTGAGCAAAGTGAGCCCAGAATTTCTCTGTTTAATTTCCATGTATAACCTGACTGACAAACCAATGCACATATGAAAACTATACGGATATGTAGTATCAGCTGCTTTTTATGCTGAACTTCTGGAAGTAGTGTGTGGATATTTGGGAGAAAAGTGTGACAGTTTTAAAACAGTGAAATCACTCCAAATTTCTGTTTTGTCTACTGTTGTGCAGTCACTTTATTCCTGCTAGGGAAATTTCTGATTAGCTTTTCCTTAGAACAGCTTTAGTTTCATTGTACCTTGGCTTTAGACTATGGTTGCTGCCAATCTTTTTTTTTTTTTTACATTTCTTTGAGCATATGATGTTCAAAAGATTGACCATTTTCCTTACAGGAAACAAAATGCACAGATTTACAGAACTTCCGTTCTTTTTGTTGTGCTTGTTTGTAGTTGGGAGCAAAATGCTCATTTACACTTGGAAGAGTCTGAGATAATACATTTTAAGACCTCTTAAGTTTATTTTGACCGTCTCATGTACAACAGCATTTTGCTAGCTATAGAAAAGAGTATGTGGATAAGTCATCTTTGTATATTTCATACAATAAAAAATGACATGAAAAGGAAGCCAGATAGCTCAGTCGGTGATTCCTGTTTGCTGGAAATAAGGTTAATCCATAAACAAATATAGCAATCATTTGATTAACAGTCCTTTACACTGTCATTTGGTTAGCCTATTTTTATTTTGTGAGCAAAATAACTGACATAAGACTATTTACTGTCTGAGCCAAAGAGGAGGGATCTGGTAATGATAAAGAAGTACACATTAACCTTTCTCTTACACCTTTTCCAGTTGTTCATGTAATTGTTTGTTTTATTGTGATTTGCAAAACTTGTTTATTGTTTAATTATGGGACCTTATAATATACAGCTGTAACTGCATGCAGTGGAAAATAAATTTCTTTTGCTACAAGATGCTAACGTTACAGTCATCCTTTGCACTTTTGCTTACATGGAATTCAGGGAGCAAACAATGTGATCAATGAATATTTGACCAGATCATAGTTCATAGGTTTTTAATGTATTTTTTCATTGCCTGCTAATGTCCATGATGCAGCTGGCCAGTCTGTTTCCTGTGGGCCATGCGGACCATCATTCAGTGAACCATCAGGGTTTTTCTGACATCAGCCCTCCCTCTAGACCCTTCAGTGGCTGTCTTGATCTTTGCAGTGCTGACCGTTTGAACTATGCATCTGCTTACATGTATGTGCAGATTGTGGTTACTACTGTAATACATGCTGCTTGTCAAGCACTGCATGCCTGATCCTTGCTCAAGGTCCTGTGTAATGATTTCTGTTAGGTAAGGCACCTCACTGGGCCATGGCAGTGAACACCACCTGTCTACACCCGGGATCACTGTTGAGCACTGGTTGCTTCAATCCCATACTTTGCAGCCAGTTGTTCCAGTGCCTGGGACATGAATCAAACTGGGCTCATTTGAAGTGTTATTAAGACTTCATCCCTGTTTGTCACAGAGCTCACCATAGATTATGAATACTTAATTAAAAATTTGATTGGAGGAATCACTGCAAGAAGGTATTACCCCTTACTCCTAAGGTGCAGCATTTATACATTTGATTACATTGCCTGCAAATGAAAATGTGATGCTCTTCTCGACTGTCTATAATTTCACATCATGTCCAAATTTTTGCCTCACATTTTTAGTCTGTTCTTTATACAATTAGTGTTTTTTGTCATATCATTGAGGATTGAAGTCAGTAAATAAAAACATACATGTGAGTTTCAGATTTCATATCCTTCAAAACCCACATCTGAACGCATATATATATATATATATATATATATATATATATATATATATAAATGTACGTGTGTGTATATGTGTGTGTGTGTGTGTGTGTGTGTGTGTGTGTGTATGTATATATATATATATATATATATATATATATATATATATATATATATATATATAAACACATATAAGCACATATCTATATATATATATATATATATATATATATATATATATATATATATATATATCAATCAGTGTAGCAACTTTGTAAGTGTTTAAGAGAAATATTTAAAATCTATCCTTTTTTGGGCCTCCTTCTCCACCTGATATTATTTGGCTTTGTCCACGATACTTGCATTAAGGGATTGAGAGAGAGGTATTATTTTTTGCAGTCACACTATGTGTAAACAGAAATGCAATTATAACTGCTGGGTGGGAGGAGGGCTGTTAGTAAGTGAACATTTACTCAGGTGAAACAGTCTGGCTTTCCAGAACTAGATTGCATTTGTGTGATAAAAGGTAAAATATTTCACTCTCTGACTATTCTTTATGCAAAACAAACTTGAAATGCATTGCTGTGTCAATATTTATGATTTATTCATTTGTTTGCCATAATTGGACACCCAAAACGTACATGATCAACAATTGGGCTATGAATGCTGGGTATGGGGCCTTCTTCTGGATGAGATTGACAGGTATTGCTGTCATGATCAAGCCAAATGATCATTAGTCTGGTTTTGCAGGATTAGTGTTCATTTATGCAAAGCAAGTTGGAATACTGTTTTTTTTTTTATCACAATTAGACATTTGATTTGTACATAGCTAAGGGACTGTAATTGATGGGTGTGGACCATGGTGCATTTTAAGGACATACGTTTGAGAGGTGTTATATGGTTAAATGTGGTGAAATGGATTTTTTTTTGTATTATTAGTTAGTAAATTTTGCTTTGCCTGGTTATCCAGGTATCTGGGCCATATCTGCACTGCAAAAGGTTAGCTGTGATCAGTATACATTAAATGTAAAATATAATAAAAATTTTGGCTGGAAAAATATTCAAGACTACTCATATTTCAAACAAACACTTGCATTTTGCTTTATAAAAGAAAAATAATATAAAAAATGTGTTAGGTAAGTATACATTTAAAGCAATCAGGAAGGTGAATCTATAAGAACATATGCATTGCTGTGTTCTCCCTCAAAAAAAAAAAAGTTGGGGGGAGCTCATGATTTGAAAATCGCCCAGCCCCAGAATGCAGTTAATCAGCCACTGCCTAAGCTATCATGACTTCCATGACAGAAATGTTGTCAAATGCTATCTTATGGACAAAGGCATCATTTAGTTCTTGTAGTTATGTCCCATTTTCAAACTGAATTATGAATTGCATAGAATATAACCATCCTTCCTATGGGGATCTCCAGATACCATCAGGGAAGAGGGTGGGTGTTTCACAGGCACCTGCCTCATGAATACTACCCCATTTCCTTGTTGCTATGCTATTCCATGTGGAGGATCATATATGATTACCATGGACTACAGAAGTTTAAAGCACCACAATGCAGGTAATACATGAATTAGCCCATTTATCTAAGGTTCTAAGGGCCACTGATGTCACCCACATTGCCATCAAGGCCCTGCCTTGTCTGCATGACTACCACTAGGTCAAGCAGAATATTTTTCACTCCATCAACTGCTAGATGGAGTGCAATGCACAGGGTATTATATACAATGTGTCTGGGTTCAATCCTGGTAGTTTCAATGATTCTCATATCTGGCACACTTCCAGCTCATGTTAATGGTATGTGCATGATGATTTCCTACACAGAAATTGCACTGGTGATAACAGATATGCCACTGAGCCATGACTTATGCCACTGATACATAACCCACAGAGCATAGCTGAGTCGTCATATAGCACGGCACTGTTACAGACCTGAAACATCATTAATCATGTATTTGGAGTGATGCAGTATGTTCTGGAGACCTACATCAAGACAGTTGCCATTTGTGCAACACCACAACATGGGGGTACACAGAGAGTTAGAGCACAGGATTGCCATCAGTGGGTTAGACAGACTGGAGCAATCAGTAAAGGAGGTGCTTGATGCAAAGTTGTCAGAGAAACCTCATGTGAGGCTCAGGCAGGCATAATATGCTGCAGCACTGGCAAAAGGGTTGAGTCTGGTCTACAACTATGTGTCAAAACAGAGGCAACAAAATTAAAACTGATGCATGCATTACAACACCCAGGTGATGTAGTACACTGGACAGAGTGGTCACGCGGTGTATCAGCCATTAACAAACCCATATAACACAGAGGTGTGTGCTGGACGTGGGCATCATTATTTGCACAGCTGACAGGGAGTGGCAATGGCTACACAGAATGAAGTGGGAGTAAGGACTGTGGGATTTGGAAGAGCTACAGTGATACATGGCAGGTGATTGAGATATTAGCATAGTCAGATTGGTTACAAAGATATTTATAGTGTATGTTCTACTGCCATATTATAAATATTAAAGCACATAATCTAGTAACTGGAGGAAACACTTGATTCTTGCCATAAGCCAATTCACTCTCATCTGCAGAGACATCCATTACATTTATGACGCTGTCCTTTGGTGTATGTTTACCGCAGCTGAAAACAGTTATAGTGGTAGAATGTCAGGGAGAACTTCAGAACCTGTTGTTGTCTTCAAAAACTGAGACCACATATATTCAGCTTATTTGTCTATTCTTTCTGATAATGGAAGACTAGTTGAAGCAATAGCTGGAAGGGTTTTTTGTCAGATTACCTATGCTGTGGTTAGATACACAAAATTCAAATGCTGAATTATGGTCTGCAAATCTGGAAGGAGTGGGGCATTAGAATTTTGTTTTCAAAATCTAAATAAGCAAAGGGGAACTGCCAAGTTACTAGTAATAAAATATAACATAATTAGGCATAACATTGCAGGAACTATTCAGAGTGCAGTTGCACATGATGTTCTTGAAAGTGTTTGGCTGCTTATTTGTACAGAATACATCTAACACTTATAGTGCACCTCAATTGTCAAGCCCTGCTAAGATCGATATCAGTTTCCCTTGTACATTTTGCCATTGTAAACTGTATTCTTGCGTCTTAATCTGGGTCTGCTTCATTATACTGAAAGCTTAGAATGCTGAATTTCAAGATACTGTATTTTAAGCTAGAGACATGATATGTATTTCCCTTCACCTGTGACTTGCTTGTGATAAAAAAAAATTACTGTAACTTAAAGTGTCGACTGTCAGAATACCGATAGTAGCATAGAAAGTAGTGTTGTAGTGTTTCTAAATGTGGGTATGTCTCTTTACATTTTTATGGAAAGTATCTAAAGTAATATGGCGGACATTTTGTGCACTCCTGGCAGTAGTAGCAGTGTGTACAGTACTGTAAGGTAAGTAAAAGGAATATGCCTTTCCCCACTGTACTGCGATCCTGGAGTTAGTATATATATAGTTGGGGGTGTGGGGGGAGTAACCCCCCACTTAGTTTGGTTTTATATTGCTCAGTTTCTGTTAAGAGAGTAAGTAGTTTTTAAGTTTTGGAAAGAGTTAGTCATTGGTGTTGCAAGTGTGGATGTCCATGGCTTAAAATTCAGTAATTTGAAATTCATCATTGTAAGATTTCAGCACAATGAGACTCAGTCAATTGAGTTTTCAGTATTTTGAAAATTAGGTATTGTGGTCTCAGTCAAATGAAATTCAGTATTTTGACTTTTCAGTCATGTGAAGTAGATCTATATATGTGTGTGTGTGTGTGTGTGTGTATGGATATATATATATATATATATATATATATATATATATATGTATATATATGTGTGTGTGTGTGTGTGTGTGTGTGTGCGTGTGTGTGTGTGTGTGTGTGTGTGTGTGTGCGTGTGTGTACGCTTTAGCAAATTCTTGCATTTGTAACTATGTTTTGCTAATTTCGTATTTAAGATCCTATTCACCTAGGTTGTGTGCCCAAATGGTCCACTATAGATCAGTTCACTACCTCAGTAGCATAAAAATGAATCAACCAATCAATATATAAATAAATCCATAACTAAATGAACTATCATACATTAACATTCATATGTAATGTTTAACTACTGTGGGTTAACTGTAATTAATTTGGCAATGCTGTATACTGTACATTTGATCCATTTGTGCCTTTTTTATAAGGCAGTGAGACAACCATTTAGCTTTATTTTTAAATTCACTAGCATGTCTCATTTTATAGTGCATTTAGTCACAAAGAGCATAGCATTGCTCATTTATTTGCACTGTGTCAGTCATCTTTACACTGAGTCACTGTCTGCTCCTTTTACTCACCCATTAGACTTGTAGTGAGTTTCCGAAATGGGACAGCTACAGCTGTGTATGCTGTGTGAGGTTCTCACATCTCATTTTCAGGCAGTTTGACTAGAGGACCACAAGAGTGGAAATGATGTGCAATGGACATGCTGATGACAGGGACTATTTATAGGGTGCAGAAATACCACAGCATGACTGTATATTTTGTATCAGTGCCAACACCCAGACTTATAGACCAAATCAGTGAGAAAAATAACATGTAGAACATGTGGTCATAACTAAATCAATTCAGATCTGGCAGTTTCTACAGATATTTGGTCTTAAACATCATAGAACATTCAAAAACACTGTTTTTAATGACTGTGTTACCTTAAAATCTATGATATGTAGCATATGCTTAAGATGAAATGTATATAGAAAATGCTACCCCTGCCTGAGAAATGTAACCATTATCTAGTTTAGTGGTTTCATTTTTTTTGTGAAATAAAGCACTACAATAAATAAATAAATGAATAAAAATAAGACCACTCAGTAGTACATTTTATTTTTCATCCTGTAGTATGTACTTTCCATCACAAGCAGAAATCCAAAACAAAAAAAGAATAGTCTTCACTGTTATAAAGCATGTTTATTTGAATATTGATGTTGACTTTGCTTTTGCTTTTCTTTAAATAGGTATCTGTTAAATAGGTGTCTGTTAAATAGGTATCTGTTAAATAGGTGTCTGTTAAATAGGTGTCTGTTAAATAGGTATCTGTTAAATAGGTATCTGTTAAATTAAATAGGTGTCTGTTAAATAGGTGTCTGTTAAATAGGTGTCTGTTAAATAGGTGTCTGTTAAATAGGTGTCTGTTAAACAGGTGTCTGTTAAACAGGTGTCTGTTAAATAGGTGTCTGTTAAATAGGTGTCTGTTAAATAGGTGTCTGTTAAATAGGTATCTGTTAAATACGTGTCTGTTAAATAGGTGTCTGTTAAATAGGTGTCTGTTAAATAGGTGTCTGTTAAATAGGTATTTGTTAAATAGGTGTCTGTTAAATAGGTGTCTGTTAAATAGGTGTCTGTTAAATAGGTGTCTGTTAAATAGGTATCTGTTAAATAGGTGTCTGTTAAATAGGTATCTGTTAAATAGGTATCTGTGGGTGGTTGTATTTTGTGAGGAAGTGAACAAGACTAACTGCATCACGTAAGCCCCCCACACCCAAACATACACACTGTGTACAACTCTACAGATGGTAAACTGCTATAGAAAACTGGAAATATAATGTGAGCATCTGAAATGACTGCTTTCACAACATATAGCCAGAAACATAACAGTCAGAAATCATTCTGGATACCACTGTCTTCTCAGCTTACTCATTAGAAATCATTTTTTCACATAGCTGTATAGTCAAAAAAATCAAAATATTAGTAAGTGATAGATTCGGCCAATAAAAGTATATTTAAAATAAATCATCTTGAACATTGTCACTTGCCATATGGATTTACACATTATTTATGTAAATGCTCATCAGTACCATGTTACAAAATGTTAAACATTTGAAAAAAAAATAATTGCAACCACACAAAGAGAACTAACTGTACATCATGGCTAACATGATACATACCAGACTAATACTACTGAAGTACAAACAGTGCTGGAACTGTGGGCCTGGTACTGTTCAACTGTCCATAGTCACATTGCAGTGTCCCTTCCAGAGGGGTACGTCAACAACTCTAACATGGTGCTCATTATGTTAAACTGTGCACCTTAACAAATTCACCCTCTCTGTTAAGAGCACCAGAACATCTATGCACTATCCCTGTAAAAACCTAGATAGCCACTTGTTAGAGAAGCATTACACATGTCTAGCATAACATAATATATTTCCGTAAGCAGAGCTTTACCAGCATCCTTCTACAAGACACACAATGAAATCTTGGACTGCAGTAAGACTAGCATGAACACATGCAGTTCAATAACAGACTGAAAGCTGAAAGCAGGTAACTGTAATCACTGCTGTATGGTGCATGTATCTGTCTACAGTTTTGCTTATAAGGTTAGATACAGAATCATTACCATCACAGCTCAGCTCTCTGTCAGATGCACTGCAACCAATATGTATGGATCCTGAAATTTTGAAAAACTGTTTCATTCCCTAAAGGCAAATTTTGTAATGTGCTCTTACACCATTAAAACTTATTTTGATGGGGGAGGGCAATGCCCAATCGACTACATATTCTAATTCTGAGTTCACTGTACTTTGGAGTAGGATGAATACTGTGAGATCACAAATTTGTCTATATTCTTAAAATAACAGGCTTACAATTACAGAATCATAATTCTCATAATTGCAACAAGAAATGGTACCCCCCCATATGTTCCTAACCAGTTTATGCCAGTCACTGCTATAAGAAGGAATGAAATAATCAGTCACTTGATATGGTGCTATAAACTAACACACAGTGAATTATATCATACTGGGCCATGTAATGTAGCAACAATACACAGTAACTATGGCTAATGCTTAGTAAGATAAAGGTTAGCAAATACAGTACCATAATATTCTATAAGAGTCCACTCATCATAGAAACTATTATAAAGACTGCAATGGTAGCCCTAAATGTCGTCTCAGATGTCTTTTAGGTAGCTTTCCTGCTTCATGGCCAAGCTTTCCAAGTGGTAGAACCTCTGTTTGTCATACTGTGGTAACCAGACAATCACATTAGAATCTTGGTAATGCATACCACAAACCATGTCATTTATCTTCATGGAAACTGTAAACAAACAAATTGTCAGTGTTTCTCCATCAAGATATGTACAAATCCCCTACAATCCCCTTCTGACACCGTAGATTCATAGGTTCATAGTTTAGTACTAAGCTAACTGCCCTTGCGAGCCATTTTAAACCTAGCCAGTTATCCCTTGTTAGACTCAAACCCTGCACCTTGTGTTTGTAAGGCAAGCACCTTAGCCATTAAGCCACGCTCCCAACCCCTGGATGCATGACTGCTCTGCTCTGCCATCCTTAATCTGTTGGTAGATGAATGCAGTGGCAAAATGGAAATGATACATACAAAAATGAAAACACCAAAATAAGAATGACTTTGACTTGTCAAGTCCTTTCAAGTTCTGCCTTTAGTTACGTGATAACTAACCTTCCATTATTCTTTCCCCATCCTTTCCATGCCCTTTTCCAAACATCTTAGCATCACAGTGGCAATCACATTACACAATGAAACCATCAAAAACATTACAGGACCAGACATTCCTTACTACAAATTAGATGTTTTTGAAGTCTACCTTGAAGTTTCACATACCCTAAAAACTGATTCTGTAGTCAAAGATCAGGGTACCTATGATAACAATGCACTGTCATGTAATCACCACGTATCAGCTTTCCTAAGGATGTCTGTTTTCATTGCACAACTTATGTGTAAGTGCATCTCATCCAGATCCAGGTAGGTAATAGTTCCCCTGTACTAGCCACTCATTAGGCCAGTTGTTGAGAATAATTCCCTTTGAGTATGTACCTGCCGAAAAACACATCACATCAGGAGCAACCACAACTCTTCCTCTTTAAACACATCAAAAGCCTAAATCATAAAACTATGCAGACCATCTCAAAGACTTGTCTCTCTTCTCAGGATCAGAAATCCAATTATTGTAAACAATGTTTTTAATTTTATTCGATCAGGAATTAAAAGTGAGAACTAATGAGCTGGTGTAATCATTTCTTTCCAAAATATTCAGTGTCTACTTAATTCCATCGGGCTTATCAGCAACCCCCAACAAAGGGACATATTCAGTACCCCAACCTTTAACAATTACATCTTTGATGTTATTTAAAAAACAGGGTGCAGAGTTCTATCCAGAAACATATCGACTATTTTTCCCACCTCAGTCAAAAAAAAAATGTATATTCAGAGCACATCCTTGTTGCCCTTACCAGTTGCCCCTTTTTAGTATGATGTGACTGGCAACTTTAAAAATGCAGATAGCAATTAGAAAATGAAGGTTTTCTATAAATCTTTGAACCAAAGCCACCTATATCATAATTCTTATAGATGGTTACATCTAAATATCTGCCTTT
This sequence comes from Protopterus annectens, assembly GCF_019279795.1. NCBI lineage: Eukaryota > Metazoa > Chordata > Ceratodontiformes > Protopteridae > Protopterus > Protopterus annectens. The sequence continues at coordinate 1,580,764,303 of NC_056728.1, read as the reverse complement.
CACTAGAGTGGTTATGAGTGAAATTAAGAAATGACTTTGTTTTATTAATATATGTCAAGAATTCCCTCAATCTTCAAGTCAGTACACTTCCATAAGATAAACATATCATCCAAGAAGTGGCACTATATAAACTAATATTTACTGTACTCTGAATTTAAAACATGTTATTTCTCCCAGCTGAATATAACCATATTTGCAAATATGGGGGCACAATTGGCACTCATAGCCACCGAGTAGAAAAAGTAGCCTGTATGTTAAAGAAATTTGGCTAAATCTTTGTAAGTAAATCCCTTGAATCACATAAATGTGTTGTACATTATTTAGGGACCTCTTGAATAGATAATCCACAAATGCAGCTAGTGTGCATGTTTTTGAATTTTACCCTGAGACAATCAGTCTATAAGGGGGTGAAACAACATTTTTATGGATCTTGGGGATCCCAAAGACAGCTGGAACCAGAAAGCGTTTATTAAATAAAAACATACATACATCAGGGGCGATCACTCCTAGTAGCACAGTGCCATCAAGAAAGAAATCAATTTTCTTGTTAGTTATGTTTATCTCATTAAGCGATACACTAGTATACTGGTATCACGTAACATATTAGGAATCTAACTGGTATAGCCATTCCTATCCATAATAACAATATTCCCTCCCTTATCTGGCGTCATAACCTGAAAATGTGCATTCTCTCTTTTGTCTTTAAGCACTTCATGTTCATCTTTAGTTAAATTAAACCTTATGAACTTCTGTTTATCATAAAGTTCATACACGTCCTTTTCACAAGCATTTTTAATAAATTCCAAGTGTATTATTAAGGGGGGGGGGGTTATATATATTTTTTCTTTAAAATTACTAAACTTTAACTTTATCAAAGTATCTGGTAGTTTCATAGAAACCGTGGGCACAAATTTCCACCCTTTAATAAACAATTTGAAATGACGAACTGAAATATCTAAATTAGTGCAGCTGAAAATATTAAATCTTTAAATGTGTGCACAATACATCCATGTGTCACCTATCCTCTTCTCTGTTACTAAAAATCATGTGAAAAATTAGTGATTAAATAACAACAAAAATGTAATTGTTAAAGGTTGGGTACAATATATATCCCTTTGTTGGGAGTTGTATAAGCCCCATGAAATTAAGGAGATACTGAACAATCTGTAAAGAAATGGCCAGACCTTTAATTACTACTCAGTTAAAATGAAAAACATTGTTCATAATAATTGGAATATTTTAAAGGTGAATGATGAGATTTTTAAGACACTTTGTGGAAAACCTATTTTTTTAATACAGCCAGGAATTATAAATACCTTTTTGAGCACCATTTAAATGTTAATACTAAAGACCTTAGTTGTTCATGAAATTGTGGGGTATGTAACCAATGCCTCTATGTTTTGAAATAGCATGTTTTTTTGTTTGAGAATTTCTCCCATAGGATATATCTCACCTCTGAGAATTGTGGCACTAAAGGAATGGTGTACCTAGCTATTTGTATGGTTTGTTCCACATTCTATGTGTGAAAGACTGAACAAATATTTACACAAAGGATATATGAACATATGTATACCATTTCAAGAAACAATGTTAATAATGCATTATTTAATCTCACTTTGAAATGCAATACTGCTAGGTTTCAGTTTGGTCTCCTGGAAGTTATGCACAATTATGTGAGGGGAGGATCTTAGGGAACTAAAATTATAACAAAGGGAATTGATTTGGCAATAAAAGCTTGGTGCTACTTGTGGTTATGGCTTGAATGATCAAGTTTCTATTGCCCCAGTATTAAAAATGGGGTCTAATATAGTACAGGGTGTATTATGTATTAGTATTTAAAATTAACTTCGATGTTTACATATGCATTTTCGAGATTAATATTTTATTTCATTAAGTTTATTACAACTTAATTAAATTGCTACTAGTGGTGGGCTTTTTAAAAAAAATGTAGTTGATTTGTGATTGTTTTATGTCCATACAGGTGATGGAATTGGGAAAGATATTTAAACTGTGTTTTAAGATGTATGTATGGTTCTGAAGAAGTCCAGTTTGTGATAGGGATGAAAGGGCTTAACAGTTGTTTTATCATTTGTGTATTAAAGTTTTATAAGTGTCTTCATTTTTCTTGTTTTTTTGTACTGAAATTCCAAGTTAAGAAAGAGTGTTGGACTGCATGTTCTGTGACTGACACTACGTGAGCTGTTTTTTTTTTTTTTTATGGAATGCATTTTGTTGGTTTGGTCTATTGATTGTACAGGTTGCATGGACGGTGCTGAATTTCCAAGTTAAGAAAGAGTGTTGGACCTCATGTTCAGGGACTGTTGACAATACGAGTTGTTTTTTATGGATTATATTTTGTTGGTTTGGTCTACTTATTGTACAGACTGCATGGACACATGCTGGATTTCTGCTGTGCATTTTTATCAAGATTAATAGAAGATGTTGGATGAATAGGTTTGCATCACGAAGAGTGTCACTTATATGGAAGTGTCTTCACCTCCATATAAAACAGAGCACTTCTCTTACTCTGCTCAAATGTAACTTGGATGGATGGGCAACCACAACTCCAACCCTGGTTTAGTACCCAATGGCTCTCATGGATAGGGACATTGTAACCACCAAAACATATACCTATTTGCTCTGCCTTTGAAGATTAATATTCCAAAACATGAGGGCTAATAATTACTAAGAGGATGCAGGGTAGTCTTCTTAAGATCCTCACAGGTCAATAGCTTAGTAAGTACCTGTGAAATAATACCTTTGCAAGTCACTCAGAATACAATCTCCATCCTATATGTAGCTGTATCAGCTTTTGTATCTTCAATAAATAAATTAATCTTGCACTTCAGAGTTAGTGTAGTGCCTGGCACAAATATATTAAACATCAAGAGGTGGAAACTATAATGGAAGACAATTTACATGTTATGAAAGGGAAGGAATGACAAGAACTGTTAATGATAATAAGAAGAGTTGATGTAAAACTTATGGTAGGTGACATTAATAAAGTGTTTGATTCGACAGATTATAAGACATTGTGGGAATTAATAGAGGCATATAATTTTAGTGGCAAGATTAAAAAAGTTTATATGACATCATATAGCAATAATAAGATAAGGATTTTGATAAATGGTTGCTTAAGTAAAGAAACAGATAAAATAAAACCAGCAGGACCACCACAGCTAAAAACACCAAGTTTAAAAAAAAATAAGCGCTTTCGCTTTCTCTGAGGTGAATGCTTCATCAGATCTAAAACCATAGTACAAACAGCAGGCTTATATACATAAATAATCACATAATAGAGCCAATAAAACAATTAACAAATCAGTTTATGTCCCTCTAATGCAGGTTGTAAAGGGACTGAGCCATTCAGCCCTGGATACCTGTCAGCTTTCAGCTTAAGAATCCATAGTAACTCAGCATGTTCAGTGCGTTTCACTATGTCACCTCCCCTGCTATCAGCAACTAACTTTTGCAAAATTTTAAAAGTAAATATATGACCTGAATGTTCTGCAATGTGCTTAGCTAAAGCATTCTTAATATCACCCTTTCTGATATCATATATATGTCTCATAACTCTATTCTTTGGCATTTTGTTAGTTTTTCCTACATAATAACTTGTGCAGGAATTTCAGGTAGCACGATAGACAACATTCTCAGTACAAAAATCATAGTACTTATAGGATGTAAAGACAAAATTTAACTTAGGGTGCTTGAAGGTATGTTCCTTAGAAATAAAGTTACATATGCAGCAATAACGACAGCCATAAGTGCCAACCCTCATAAATGGAAAATCAACCCTTTGCTTCATCATGTAAGTCCCTCCACATAGCTGTTTCTTTAAATTTATGGCATTCCTATAGAAGAACCTATGGGTTTCACCTACATAAGATAAGGTTTTCTCATCCACAGTTAACAATTTCCAGTGTCTACATATAACATAATAAATAAAATGTATATCACCAGTATATTTCAAACCAAATCTTAACTTAGTGGTTTGCTGATAATTTTTCTGACAACTAACTTGAGAATTCTTTGTTAGATAAGGCTTATAGACACTATTTCTACCATCATGTACTAGTTTTTTATTCATATCTAGCATGGTTTTGTCATAGCCCCTTTGTAGAAAGTTGAAAAGTCATATCTTCCAAGTTGGACTCACATCTGGCTTCTGAGGTGCATAAGCTAGAGGATCTCATAAAATGTCCTTTTACTATATTAGTATAAATGTGTTTGGGATGCATGCTGTCTCTAGTTAGCAAATTATTCTTCCTACATTTTGTATGACAAAAGGCAGCTATCCAATATCCCATTGGTGTCACTTTCCAAATTCACATCCACAAAATCGATTGCCACATTAGAACACAGCATAGTAAAGACTACAAAGTCAGTGGTGTTGTTCAGGTATTCAACAAATAAGTCCAAATCTGACTTAGAGCCCTCCCATATTATAAATACATTGTCAACAAAATGACGATAGAAAGCTAGATAATTGGTGAACTCATAAGTACAGAAGGCTTTCTTATCTTCCCATTTGCTTAGGACTAAGTTGGTGTATGAATTAGCACAGGGGGGTGCCCATAACAACCCCCCCCCCATTGCTGTAAGTAAACATTATCTGCATACATAAAAACATTATTCTTTAATACCAAATCCAACATAAGGCATATGGTACTTATATTTGCCTTGCTATATTCACTCTTATGTGTTAGCACATACCTTATAGACTGTATACCAAATTCATTAGGTATAGATGTAAAAAGACTTTTTATACCTAATGTTACTAACAATGAACCCATAATACTACCCTTTTGGGATATAAAGCCATTTAAGTCATACAAAAGTTGTCTAGCGTCTTTCAAGGCATTTGGAAAATTAGAGACTATTATTTTTAACTTCTTCTCTATAGATATAGCTGGAGCAAGGTTGTGTCACTCAACCTTTGCCTGCAACAATGGGACATAAAGGTGGATTACTAGCATCTTTATGTAGCTTTGGTATGCCTTTTATCAGTGGAATTACTGGTTTCATAACAATCAAAACATCATACAATGATTTATCAAGAGTCCTATTCATTAACATCTCATAAAGTACATCATGCACATATTTAATGCTATCTAGTAGTCTCATATTAGATATTGTTTCATATGTATTATCTTCCCCTAACAGTGTTAACATCCATTGATGATAATTGGTATGATTCATAATAACAATGGAGCCCCCCTTGTCAGCTGGCATAATGCATATATCACAATTTTCTTTTAAAGACAATAAGGCCCATTATTCAGCCTTACTTAAATTATAAAAACATTGTTTATGTGATGAAAATAGGTGAGAACATATATCATCCTCACAGGCTTTTACAAAGGTGCTTATATGCAACAGTAGTGGTGGTATAATAGCACTAGGTTTTTTTCAGTCAATATTTTCAGCAGCAAAACAGTTTCCAAACATAAGTTTAAGCACTATATTACATGAAAAAAGTCTCAAATCCAATAGTACTTCACTTAAATTAGAGGATGTAGCAGATATAAAAGCCAAGCCCCTGTTCAAAATCAAATGTTCCTCAGAGTTCAGTACATAATTAGAGAAGTTGAAAACTAAATGATTAATTTCTGTACTTTCCTTATCCCTGATGTCCGATCTGGTGAGAACTTCTATTTGTGGCGCCCTCTGCTGGTCGATCATGATTCCTGTCTCATTCCAGTCATGGCTGGTAGCTTGGAAAAAAAACCTCTGTCATCATGGCAACCTTTGGTGTAGCCCGAAACTGTTCATAAGTTCTAGTGACTTTATTATCATGAATAACATCAGTAGTGAAACATTTATTTTATGTATGTGCTGCTTCTTTGCTATGCTGGATCCAAAGTCTTCTTAAGACACACAGTCTTGCTGGCTGTTTACTGGCTGAATCAGAGACACAGAGCTTTGCATGACTCCATCTGCAGTCTGTTTAAAGCACCAAGCCTTTCAAATTGCACACTGGTAAAGAAATATACTTTGCAGCTATAAGCACAGTTACAGATAACTTATTTTTATAATAGACAACATGTACTTTTTCTGTCAGTTTGCAGCATATATTTACAAAGTTTTCCTTCATTACAGATATGAATGATGACTTTTACATAATATGTCTCTCTCTCTCTCTCTCCCCCTCTCTCCGTCCCTCTCTCATATAATTTAATTACTACAGTTGTTATATAGAGTGCGAGTTACACACATAGATATTGTTTTTTCCTCTTGGTATCTTTTTTGGCCTTCTGTGGGAAGTCACGTAATGTCTGTTTTTAGACTTCTCTATTGTCCTGTCAGCAGTTCTGCTGATGTGAAAATGCACAAATGAAAGCAATCAGAATAACAGAAGTATGAAAGTAAACATCTGTTCTGTTGCTATTGAAAAAACATCATGTATTGCTGAGTTTATAAGAAAGGATGTCTGTTAATAGATACGTGTTCTACAAACATAAGAAAATCATGTAATACTTGCTTTCCAATATTGCTTTGTTAGGCTTTTTCTGATGCTGTGAAGAGAAGCCTGTCTGTTATACATATAGTATGAATGCCCATTTTACATTGCTAAACTCTATACATATATTCAAGCAAACTTTTTATTCTATGCTTTATCTTTCAGCATATTTACAACATAATTAATTTCAGCCTTATATTCATAATCTCTAACAAGTAGCACAAGCTATGTGTGACAGCAACATTTACAAATTCTGAACTATTAGAAGGAGAGTTTGATGTTCCAGGTAGACATTCACCATGTAAATGATGGGCAATAACCATTGCTGCAGGAGCTACCACCTCATTACAGGTTGAAGTCTCTAATGTTTGAGTTATAGCATGCTCCTTATCTTTAGGCAAGACAAAAATATGCCCAACCTGAAAGTTATGATAGTCTCACAATAATTTTCAAGTCTTAATAAGCAGTAGTTTTAGTTCAAATGAAGCCAAATTATTGAGCATGTTGTCAACTGTTCGCTTAAACTTAGCATTCAAACAGCATTGTTCCATTTTAGAATAAAGAGCAAGCACAGTTTCAAGCAACCAGTCTTCTAATGGTTTAAAGTAATCTAATAAGAGCTGTATATACTTTAAACTTAGTTCCAGATTTAAACATTGCCATTTTTAAACAATTCTGGGTGAGATTCACCATAGGTAGGCATGCAAAAAACTTGCATGCCTCTAAGAATAAGTTTGCATTGCAGGCATGCCTCCAAATACAGGCATTCCTCCTGCTGCTTTTTAAGTTTATATAAATTGTCCTCCAGTTCTCTTACCATTTTCAGGAAGCCAACAAACTCATCAGTAGGTGGTTCTATGTTGTCATGTTCTTCATGGTGAATAAAGTCCAAAAGCAGATTCCTATCAGGCAGCAACAAACGATTCCACCTCTGATGCAAAGAAACACTTTCAGGGTTGTAGTCAAGCTCAATGATATTGTCATCAGTTGCCATATTTAAGTAAGGCTGAACAATGGGCCTTATTGCCTTTAAAAGAAAATTGTGATATATGTGTTATGCCAGCTGACAAGGGGTGCCTCATTGTTATTATGAATTATACCGATTATCATCAATGGATCTTAATGTTAGGGGAAGATAATACATATGAAAAAATACCTAATATGAGACTACGAGATATCATTAAATATGTGGATGATATACTTTATGAGATGTTATTGAACAGAACTCTTGATAAATCATTGTATGATGTTTTTTTTCCCTCAAAATTATTTTTTATTTTTCAAATACATTTGAATGAATTCCATAAGATTTATACATAATATCTCAAATAACTATGCACACTACTTACATTAGCCTGACACTATAATAGATCATAATGTATACAGTTACTTTATAAGTATGTCCAATCCATTATCTGAGTGTCTGATCAATTATTGTATAGTGTTCACCAAGGGTTGTTGATAAATGGCTTTGGATAAATTCTTAGTTCTTTAATTTTAATTTCCAATAATGTTGTGGTCTTCAGTAGGCTGTAGAAGTCTTCCAAAGTTTATATTGTGTTTGTATTCCATCTTCTTGTTATACACTTGCTTGAAATTGCAAGTAGAGTCCATGCAAGATACATGTTTGACCTATTCAAATGAGGACCTTTGTTCACATTTAATAATACAAGAGCTTTAGTTGAATAAAATGATTCATTAAATAAAGCTTGTAGAAAGTTATTAATACCATTCCAAAATGGCTTAATTTTAACACAGTCAAAGAAAATGTGGTTCCAATCTACATTGTGTACTTGCTCACATCTCCAACATATTCCTTTTATGGAAGAACTCATTTTACTAATTCTGTCTGGGGCTAAGAATGCTCTGTGCAAGCATTTCCAATTAAAAACTTTCCAGTATTGTGTAAAGGATGTATATTTTATCAATAATAAGGTATTTGTTTTAATATCTTCAGTTAACTGTATTGACTGTCCTTTTGTTATACATTTCCAGTATGAAGTTTTAGGTGTTGTTTTATAGTTTATCAATATTTTGTAAAATTTTGAAGTACTGTTTCCCATGTCAAAGTCATTAGATATGATTTCATATATGTATTTCATAAATTTAGGTATTTCTTTAAATGAAGAATTGTTAACTATTATACTTAAATCTTGTGAATATGACAGAATACTCTGTAAAGTTAGCCACTCCTGTTGTGGAATTTTGTATGTTGTTTTTATTGCTTGCATATCTAAAACTTTTAGTTCTTTGATACATTGGAGCCAACAAACAAATCCTTTCTGTTCCCAGGAATTAATAATTTATCTATATATTTTATGTGGAAAGTTATTTTTGACTATAAATGGTGTTAAAAGATCAAACCAGATTTTTAAATCTATATTTGCATTAATAATTTTCCTAAATGAGTCAATGTAATATTTAATCATATGAGTTTTAGTGGGTTTAGTTATGTTATATTGCTTGCTAATACATATGTGCCATGGCAAATTGTTTTTATCTGTAATTTGAATTTTTATTTGTAAATCAGATCCATTTATTGATATTACAGTTAGTAATTCTTTCTAATTTGCAGAGTAATTTGGACTTATCCAATCTGAGATTGTTTTAGATATTGATGCTTTTATATATGTTTATATATCAGGAAAGTTTAATCCTCCCTGTTTCCATGGTCTGATATGATGTATTAAAGCTATTCTGTTTCTTTTGGGAAATCATAAAAATTTTATTAGGCATGAATTTATTTCTTTAAGTATATTCCTTTATGGTAGCAGTTGTATTGCCAAGGCTATATATAGGATCTTGGGCAGTAAAACCATTTTTATTAATTGTAGTCTATCTTCAAATGTTAATATTATTTTTGTTCCATTTTTCCATGGAGATTTTAATTGTGTTGATGATATTATTGTAGTTTTTTAGACTAATTCATTATTATCCTTGCATAACTCATTTCCTAGATATTTTAAGGTAGATTCTTGTTTCCCTATGATGTGATCCCCCTTAGTCTGCAGTTATTTATTTTTTATTTAAAAATAAAAAAAAAATGATTTTGATCTATTGAAATGGGGTCCTGAAGTCATGTGAAATTTGTCAATTAATATATCTAATTCTTCTAATGTCTCTTTTGTATTAGATAATGTTAGTAATATGTCATCAGCAAATAGCTTTACTTTAGAATTGTATTGTTTATAAACATCTATTCCTTTGATTTTTATATTGTTATGAATTGAATCTACCAATATTTCAATAGCCAGAGCAAATAGAATCGGTGACATGGGACATCCTTGTTTAGTGCCTTTTGTTATATGTATACATTCAGAGGTAAAAGGACCTAACTTGACATATGCTAAATTATTTGTATATATATTCTTTAGGAGATGAACAAAGAATGCAGGAAATTCAAATAGCATTAGGAGTTTGAAAAAATAGTCCCAATTTAGGGAATCAAAGGCTTTCTCTATATCTAAGCCAATTATGAGTGTTTCTTTATTTTCTTTATTAACATACTCTATAAGAGAAATTATCCTTTTAATACCGTCACGTGTGGGTCTATGATATATAAATCCAGTTTGATCATTATTTATTGTTTTGGATAGTGGTATTTTCATTCTGTTAGTTAATATTGTCATAAATATCTTAGAGCTTCTGTGTGGAGTCTGCATACCCTCCCTGCGGTTGGCTGGTATTCGAAAGACATGCGTAAGGGCGTGCCTTCATTGAAGGTTGGAAATCGAGCTGGCACCTCAGCATTCGTGAAAATCTACTGCCAATCATTAGCAGACCGGAGTTCCGCTGTGGCGACCCCTAACCGGGAAAGAGCCGAAAGACAAACAACAACAACAACAACAACATTATTTAATAATGATATAGGTCTATATGAGGTATAGAGGTTTGGGGAATTATTTTCCTTTAGGATTGGTTTGATTAAGGAATATCTCCAAGAGGATGGTATTAAAGTTTGTGACTATTGTATGATGTTTTGATTGTTATGAGACCAGTAATTCCAGTGATAAAAGGCTTACCAAAGCTACATAAAGATGCTAGTAATCCACTTTTATGCTTCATTGTTGCAAGCGAAGGTTGGGTGACACAACCTTACTCCATCTATATAGAGAAGAAGTTAAAAGCAATTGTCTGAAAGTTTTCAAATGTCTTGAAAGACACTAGACAACTTTTGAATGACTTAAATGGCTTTATATCCCAAAAAGAGTGGTATTACAGGTTCGGTGTTAGTAACATTAGATATAACATGTTTTTTACAGCTATATCTAATAAATTTGGTATAGAGGCTATAAGGTATGTGCTAACACATAAGAGTGAATATAGCAAGGCAAATATAAGTACCATATGCCTTTTGTTGGACCTGGTATTAAAGAATAAAGTTTTTATGTATGCAGATAATCTTCACTTACATCAGTGGGGGTTGCTATGGGCACCCCCTGTGATAATTCATACGCCAACTTAATCCTAAGCAAATGGGAAGATAAGAAAGTCTTCTGTACTAAAGAGTTCACCAATTATCTAACTTTTTTTGTATCATCATTTTGTTGATGATGTATTTATAATATGGGGGGGGCTCTAAGTCAGATTTGGACTTATTTGTTGAATACCTGAACAACACCACAATCTTCTTAGTCTTTACTATGCTGTGTTCTAATGTGCCAATTGATTATTTTGGATGTGCACTTGGAAAGTGACACTAATGGGATATTGGATAGCTGCCTTTATCATAAAAAAATGCTGGAAGAATAATTTTTAACTAGAGGCAGCATGCATGTCAGACACATTTATACTATTATAGTAAAAGGAGAGTTTATGAGAGTCTCTAGGTTATGCACCTCAGATGCCAGATTTGAGTCCAGCTTGGAAGATATAACTAGCAACTTTCTACGAAGGGGCTATGACAAAACCATGCTAGGTATGCATAAAAAGATAGTACATGATGATAGAAATAGTGTCTATAAGCCTTACCTAACACAAAATTCTCAAGTTAGTTGTCAGAAAAATTATCAGCAAACCTCTAAGTTAAGATCTGGTTTGAAATATATTAGTGATTTACACTCTGTTTGTGATATTATACATAGAAACTGGAAATGCTTAATTGTTGATGAGAAAACCATATCTTATGTAGGTGAAACCCCTAGGTTCTTCTATAGGAATGGCTTAAATTTAAAGTGACGGCTATGTGGAGGGACTTACAGGATGAAGCAAAAGGTTGATTTGCCACTTATGAGGGTTGGCACTTATGCCTGTCATAACTGCTGCATATGTTACTTTATTTCTAAGGAACATACATTCAAGCACACTAAGTTAAATTTTGTCTTTACACCCTATAAGTACTATGATTGTTGTCTATCTAACTACCTGCAATTCCTGCACAAGTTTTTATATAGGAAAAACTAACAAAATCCTAAAGGATAGTGTTAGGAGACATCTCTATGATATTAGAAAGGGTGATATTAAGAATGCTTTAGCCATGCACATTGCAGAACATTCAGGTCATTTTACAGTTAAAATTTTGCCAAAGTTAGTTGCTGATAGCATGGGAGGTGACATAGTGAAATGTACTAAACATGCTGAGTTAGTATGGATTCTTAAGCTGCAAGCTGATAAGTATCCAGGGCTAAATGGCTCCATCCCTTTAAAACCTGCATTAGAGGGACATAAATTGATTTGTTAATTGTTTTATTGTTATGTGATCATTTATGTATATAAGCCTGCTGTTTGTACTATGGTTTTAGATCTAATGAAGCATTTACCTCAGAACGCGAAAGAGCTTATTTTTATTAAACTTGATGTTTTTAGCTGTGGTGGTCCTTCTGTTTTATTTTGTGTACTTTGTTCCTTCATCCAACTTGGATCTTTGTTGACTCTTGGTCATTTGTTTGCTTTTGTTAAGTAAAGAAATAGGGATGAGTAATGGAATAAAGCAAGGCTGTCCTAAGAGTGGTATATTATTTGCTTTAGTTATGAATATGGTGGGAAGTAAGGTAAATGATAAAATGGAAAATGCAAAGTAAGTAATGTAAACAAGTATAAGTATTTCACTTTTAATGATATATGCAGATGCTTTTATTATAATAGCTTATGGATGAAAAAGCCATATTCCATATGGTAGATAGTTTAACAGAGGTATGACATTAAATAAGGATAAAAGTAAAGGTTTGGGAGACTAAGATAAATAGGAGGAGTACAATTTACAATAAATAAAATTTCAATATTGGGAATACATTTTGGCAATAAAATAGTAAGTGGTTGTGTTAACGCATGGAACATTTACCAGAAGAAAAGTTTATGGGTATAAAAGAAAGAAATAATTGGTGCAATAAAGTAGAATGTCAAGATTTTCTATGGAGACTAATAAAGAAATTGCCAGTAAAAGCAAACATGCCTTATAAAAAGAAATGTGAGAAAATATGTTTATATTGTGGTGAAGAAGAAACTATAGAATGTATATTTTTAAAAATGTAAAAGAACACAAAATTATGGGGAAAATTATGTGAAGAAAATTTTTTGGAGAATAAAAAAAAGTAATATAAATATGTATATGATTAAATATGGATATTATAAAAACAGAAACAAAAAATATAAAGTAAGAATGGACAAAAACTTATTTTATTTAATATAAGTAACCTGGAATGACAGCTTAAACAAAATGATGTTTAATCAAAATGGATATTATCAGTGATAGTAAGAAAAAACATATGGTGGTTATGGAAGAATGAGTGGGGGTCTACTTCAAAGAAAAATGTATTAAGATGAAAAATAGACTGTATAGTTAATGGTTGAGTGAAAGTCTGTAAATATGCAAGCATGTATAGAACTGTGTAAAAATGTAAATATGTAAATAATTTGTCATGTAAATAGGATGTAAATAAAGGACCCCTACTCTTTTTTATAGGTGCCATGGTATCTTTTACATCCACCTGAGTTACTGCCAACTCAAGTAGATGGGGCCTCAATTTAACATCTCACCTGAAGGATGGCACACCCAGGAATGCAGCCTCTATCTTATTCTGCATTGTTGTTTGAATGTTTTATTTTGAATAGGGCAGAGTGCAAGTTAAAATTTGACCTATTAAATCAGCATTCTGGGAAGAGAGGGTTTGGTTCCAATTTACTTGTGCCATATTTTGGAGGGTTTGGAACTTATTGGTGGATTTAAGTTTGCAGCTTTATTTTATATAAGCTCACTGACTTAAGTGAGTTTTATTAAGTTCAAATATTATTAGGCAGTGCGCTGCAGCTGGGTGGATGTTTGGTGAGGAGATTTTGTCTGGAATGTTTGTAATTATTAAGTTAAGAAGAGAGTGATTATTTTATCTAAAATATAATAGTCTAGATTCATTTTTTTGGAATACACCTAAGTCAATTAACCATTTCTTAGGATTGTGTTTTTTATTATAATAGAATGAGGTTAGTTGTTTTGACAAGTGTTCTCTTTAATTCTTTAACTTCAGTTTCTGTGGAGTTGGGATGGAGTTAGTTTACTGTAAAGCACAGGTCTGGGCTTCTATGTTGTCTAGTTTTTACAAGTAGCCAGTTGGGGTTCAAGTTATAGGTATAGCTGGTCTACACAACTGGATTTAATTGTAAAGTGTATTTAAAAAGTAGCATGGTGCGTCCATCTGTTATGAGGCCTGGTCTGCTGTCCACAATACAGCTGTAGCTTGGGAGGTGTGAATGGAGGGATGGTGGGTCACTTTTGACCCAAGATTCTGTAATAGTTACTACATCTGGATCATATTGTACAAATGTGTTCAGCCTGTATAATTTACTTTTGATACTTCAAGCAACATTTAATTGAGGTGAGAATAGAGCTTGTGGATGGGCCTAGGTTTCTTTTTATGTTGCCGTGGAGAAGAAATGCAAAAAATGATTGTATGAGTTTACATAAAAGTATTAGACACTTGTGTGTGTTGGTGACTTGCACTTTTTATTTTTGTTTTATGATATATTCACTGTAGTGCATATTAGATTAACAATTTCAGAGTAATTTTATTACTTACAACTTACTCTTTCAATTGCTGACTTTTGTTGATTTGTAAGTAAATTACTTAAAGAAGCCTTCACCAAAAAATGTCATAATGTTGCAAGGAGCTATGGGTATTAAATGGCAGCATACAAAAAAAGCGCTGTAGGTATGTGTGCATTAATGAACTGTCTGAAATATAATGCTTTCAGTGAATAAGTTGTTTTAAAGTGGCACAATTGGCCTATATGTCAAACATTACTTAGCCAAGTGCAAAAAATGAAAATGTGTGGCAAAAATGTGTGTGTAAGCAAGTATTTTCAGCTCTGTGGTGTAGAGAGATGAAGCCCTGACTGCACACCTAACAATCTGGCTTTAACTAGTGGCCCAGAAACTGGAATAGCTGACATGGGGAAGTGATAAGCAAAGAGGCTAACCTTCCCATTGATTATCTCTCTCTCTCCCTCTGTCTCACAGAGTGAAGTAGTAAAGGGAGATATGCTGGGAAGTGTGCCCACTACTTGTCAGCTGGCCTGGGAGAAGATAGCAGCATTAGTCTGAGGAATGGGGCATGGGAGCATACATTATATCAGTGGTTGGACATCCCTCTCCCACAGTATCTCATTAAGTGACCACACAAATGCCCATGTATCCTGGCATAGTGGAGTTTTTGGCATAACAATCAAAGCCTGCAGCCAGCTGCAATATGATAGCCTTTGCATATCTGGTTTTTTAACCAGGCCACAGAGGATCCAAAGCCTAGTGACTGAGAAGTTCCTCTTATCTGGAGAGATGGGATTCAACCAGAAAACAGTTAAGCCAGTCTTTTCCCAAGTTGTAAGGCTCTGAGGAGAAAAGAATAATGGGTTATACAGCAGATCTGAAATCAGTGGTAGCTAACATAAACTAGGCAAGACCCTGGCATAGAATTAAGTATTTTAAAACAAATAATTAAGTAATAGCATTAAGTAGCATCAAATGATATAATGGGAATGCAAGCAGTTCATTCTCAGTCCTGATATGTCAATCCTTCTGATAAATAAAAAAAAAATAAAATGATGTTCTTGCAGGAGGCTACATGTCTCCAAAATGGGGTGGCATTGATCTTGTATGGCAGGACCAATGTGTGAATGAAACAGTTAAAAATATTATGTCACCTTTTGACAAAGTATGTATAGCCTATCAGAATGGGCATATTTGACTATAACAGACTGGGGGCAAGGAGCTACAGTTTTTGTATGAATGTTGTGAAGACAAAGTCCACATTTGATTTTCTGTGCAACAAATATGAACATTTACTTTGTAGTACATGGAGCACCATGATCACTGATTATTTTCCCAAACTGGAAAAAAGACAGGCTTGTTAAACACCTTTTTTCCTACAAACACTAAAACTTTGTTGGAATGAGATGATGTGGACAGGGCTGTTATGCAGTAAACCACTTGTATTGTTCAGATGTCAACAAAAAGAGGGAGAATTTGGGGGAAATAAAGGGAGCACCATAACATTTCCTTTATTTTAGAAGAGACGGGATCCAACAGAACGATGGACTCTTGCAAGTGCCTCATAAACTGGATCTGGTTGTATAAGAAACGGTACCTTCTGTAGCTCATTAGGTATTCTGGGCAGTTCTCCAGACTGGTGACCTCACAGCCCAAAGTTGAGGATTAAAAATTAAAATCTCTCCTGTAACTGTAGTCAGCTGATTGCTGCTAGTATAGCAAACATCTTGCTACAGCTACTAGAATGTACTGAGCTTCATCACACAACAAGAATGCAGCACTGATATTCATTTATGAAGCCCAGATAACCTCATGTCTTCAGAAATGAATAAAAGGACTCCATGTCTGCCCTGTCAACACCTGCTGGTCACACCTCATAATGGCTTGCCCAGGAGCAGCCATCTTCTTCTCCCCACCCTAGTAATAGCTCTAGAAAACATACAGAAGGATGTCATATTAGTAAGTAATTTCTGTTATGTTTGAATTATGACTGAGGTCCAGAAAGGAGAAGTTGACATAAGATAATTTTATTTACTTATCCTCTGTAGACTAGATTAGTGCCTCTAAGCTAGTAGTCTCTTTTCAGGGAAGTCCTGTGGTAGCATTCATACTACTAGGGGAAATTTGACCAGTGCATCAGGGATCGTCTCCTACTCTTGGTAGTCGAGGGAAGGATTTGTGTGTTGCACATCCTGACTTTCTGTTTCCTGTCCAGGTACAGAGGCAGACAGGAGTAACAGGAAGGAAATATGGCTGACTCACCATTGGCTGAAAATGAAGTGAAGGTTGATGAAAATGTAGTTGAAATGGCAGAATCACTACCAAATGTTTTTTTCTGATGCTGTGGGTGCAGAAAAAACAGTGATATTGGAAGAAAAGGAGATTATAGCTGTAACAGAGATGGATTCAGAGGAAAACTTTCAGAGGAGATTGAAGGAGAGACAGTTACCTCTGAGAAAGGCATAATTACAACCCTCCAGTCTGGAGTGTTGCGGGATGAGTATTTGGAAGAAATGGTAAACCAAAGTGAACTAGAGCACAGAGCAGCAATTTCATGGAGTGACATCATAGAGAAAAAAGAAGAAGAGACAAAAACATATGCACAAACTGTGGGAGAATGAGTAAAGAAGAAAGAAGAAATAAAAGAAACAAAAAAGAAGTATGCAGTACATGTGAGCTGTAAAAAAAGAAGAAAGTCTGGACAGGTATAAGGTTTGGGACTCTGTCATAGCACCTCTGGGTGTCAAAGCAAAAGAGGTAAGTGCATGCATTTTAACTAACAAAGAGACTTTTGAGACTTGATATTTGAGACTGGGCAGGCCATGGAAAACATTTTGGGTGCATATGAACAAAAGAAAAGTATTTATCCATGGTCAGAATATGTCATGCAGCTTTTTACAGACAAGCAAAAAAAGATTAATGATCCAGTTTAAAATTGAAGTTGAAGCAAAAGAACTGAAAGAACATTTTTTAACAATATGCAAAAAAGTCATGGACACTACAAACATATATGATGAAATGGGACTATGGACTTGAGGATGGGAATGTGGAGTAATACTGAAAACAGAAAATGATAATGTTATGCACATGCCTAGTATTATTGATGTTTGTGGTAATAGTGGTTTTGTGAAATACAGGGGTAAACCAAAAACTTGTTATTTTTGTGGAAAAAATGATCATTTAATCAATGAACATGACAACAAATATTTATGTGGTAAAACAGGGCATAATGCAAAAAATGTGATTTAAAATGCAAAAAAAATGTGGCAATACTGGTCATTCATGGCTAGAATATGAAATTAATGTGCAAGAAAATGAAAATAAAAATGAAGTTATACAGCATAAAGAGATAGTAGAATGTGTTATACAAGAAAATGTACATAAAGATGCAACTGATAAACAGGTTATACATGAAGTTAAAGAAAGTAACAAGAAAAAAGAAACATAATAAACAAGTTAGGAAGAAGCTGATTGGTGCACAGTAAGAAATATAAAGAATATGATAGGGAAAAGAGTTAAATAAAGGAAAGGAAAATTCAAAAACATAATGCTTAGAGAAAATAAGAAAGGAAAGGGATAAACATTTTATTATACTAACTGTTCTTAAAAGCTGAAACTAGCTTTAAATGTAAACAGTATGAAAAATCTTAAAAGGAGAATAGGTCTATTACAATGGTGTGCTGCAGTAAATGCACATATTTTTTAGAAGATATCAAATTATTAACAGAGGGAGAAAGAACACAAACTGAAAAACTTTGGAATGGTGTGGTAGTTTGGAACATGGGGAAAGAAACATGCTCAGGTATATCTATATTATGTCAAGAAACCATTAAAATATTAGATGTAGCCATTGTGGAACTAGGCCAAAGTATGGTTATAGACGTGAGATGGAAATATATATGTATAGAATTATAGCTTTATATGCATATGTAACAAAAAAGAGAGAGAAATTATGTTTAAAAATATTCTTGAATATGTTTGTGCAAATATGGATATTATCATGGTGGAAAAATAAGAGCAATTGAGATGTTAAAATGGCTAAAAAAAATATGAGAAGTGGAAAGTTAAGTGTATGAGAGAATAACCACTGGATCTATAAAATGAATGAAATTAGGACAGAAATTATTTTTTAATATCTGATAGTTTTAAAGTTATAAAAAAGAAATTAAGTATGCTGGGCTTTCAGATAATGTGGCAAGAAATAAAGAATATAAAAAAGTAGGAAAAGGAATAAAGAGAATTAATGAAAATGAATTAGATTTGGAAGAGAAAAAATAACTTGTGGAATTATGGAAAATCATATGACTAAGAGGGAGTTTTATGAGAATTGGACTGTTTGGTGGCTTAATTTTAAAGAAAAATATAAAAAAGCATTTTTAGAATGTATAAGGAAGAAAATAAAAAGAGGGATATAAGATATTAAGTCAAGAAATATTTAGAGATGTATTAGAGAAGAAAAAGTCCTTTTATGAAAAAGAGAGAGATATAAAATGAATCAAATTTAAATTAACAACTTGTTATATAAGCAAAAATATTGTTTGCAAGGAAAAAAAAGAGTTAGCACCATTTTTGAGTAAAATAATAAAAGAAGGAAAAATAATAGGATAATTAAAAATAAAGAAGGGAAGCAAATACGACAGCAAGAAGGAATATATGAAATAATTAAGGAATATGTATTGCAATTATTTGTTAAGAGAGAAGAAAACAGAACAAATTTATAAAGGTGAAAAATTAAATAAGTAAGATAATGAGTATTTAAAACAAAAAACAACCACAAAAGAATCAAATAAAATTCTAAAAGATATTAACATGAATTTTGCAAAATGATTGGACAGAATATAATATGGTATGTATAAAGAAATGAATGAGTGGCAAAACATAATTTTTATAGAAGTTATGCATGAATGGTTAGAAACTGGAATTAAAGAAAAAGAGATATGACAGGAGTTACACAATTTATATTTAAAAAAGGAAATAAAGAGGAGAAAAAATGGCCACCTATAACATTGAATAATACAGATTATAAACTTTTTATGAGAATAATAACAAAAAGGTTACAGAAAAAAAATGGACAGAATATAGACCACAATGTATTTGGAAGAAAGGAAAAGGAAGTCAATAGTTATTATGGATAATAAGATAAATAATTGATTAGATCATAAATAAAAATGTAGAAGCAAAGGTTATGATAGGGGTTATAAGTAAAGCATATGATAATATTCAATATAAACCATTATGGGGAATTTTGCAGGCATATAATGTAAGCAAAATAAATATTACAAATAATAAAATCTCTTTATGAAAGAAACTATGTGAAACTTAATGTAAATGGCTAGATTGGTGAAGAAATAAAAATAGAATGTGGAATATAGCAGGGCTGCCCAGTTAGTAGTGTAATTTTCTCATTAGTTATGAATTATTTTAGATATTTATAGTAATTTTATTGTATACTGCATACTTGTTCTGTATTTCATAGCTATTGGCTCACCTGTGATAAACATTTCTGCAGTGTTTTCTGCCTAAAATAGTTTAGGTAGTAGCTGTAATATTCTTCATATTCCTAATTGTGTTGTTGGCCAAGTTGTTTGTTAGAGGCTGTTTTCTGAGCTCATTGTCAAGGCCATCTTAGTTAGCAAAGACCATCCCCCACTTCAGTGAGAGTTTAGTGTTTATGGTCATTGTCTAGTTGGGTTGTCAGGGCTACGACTTGGAGAAAGCACCTCAGTTGATTTGTGATATATAGCAATACGTAGCCTGTTTTTTTCCTGCTTATTTGTAATAGTTATTGCTTATTTCAGATATTTATAGCAATTTTATTGTATACTGCATACTTGTACTGTATTTCATAGCTATTGGCTCACTTGTGATAAACATTTCTGTAGTGTTTTCTGCCTAAAATAGTTTAGGTCATAGCTGTAATATTGTCCATATTCCTTATTGTGTTGTGGGCCTAGTTGTTTGTTAAAGGCTGTTTTCTGAGCTCATTGTCTAGGCCATCTTAGTTAGCAAAGACCATCCCCAACTTCAATGAGAGTTTAGTGTTTATGGTCATTGTCTAGTTGCATTGCCAGGGCTATGGCTTGGAAAAAGCACCTTATTGGTTCTTTTGAGCTTTTTTAAAAGTTGTTTCTGGTTTCAGCTCTCTGTTAAGAAGTTAACTTGAGTATTTCTGCCATTACCCACAGAGCTATCTGAGGAGGAGGAGCTGATCTGTGATATATAGCAATAAGTAGCCTGTTTT
The DNA here is from genome assembly GCF_019279795.1 of Protopterus annectens. NCBI lineage: Eukaryota > Metazoa > Chordata > Ceratodontiformes > Protopteridae > Protopterus > Protopterus annectens. The sequence goes on along the minus strand of NC_056728.1, from coordinate 1,580,743,624 downwards.
TTTTTTTTTTTGCTTATTTGTAGCAGTTATTGCTTATTTTAGATATTTATAGCAATTTTTTTGTATACTGCATACTTGTATATATTTCATAGCTATTGTCTCGCTTGTGATAAACATTAAAACATTTCTGTATTGTTTTCTCCCACCCATCCTCCGTATTGGCATCTTGTCTTTATACCTGCTGGCCTTGCAGTTGCAGGGTCCTACTCTAAATTTGATTTTGGACACTCCTCCCTGTCTAATGTCATTAGCTACCTTGTTTATAAGGAGAAATTAATCATAGGCACTAAACAGGCTATAATTGTGAAGTACCTTGCAAAGGTAAGGGAAAACAGCTCTTGTACTTTCCAAAAAAGGACCTAAACAGGCAAGTCCAAGGGTCATCTTCCGGTGATTTCTCCTGTCCACCTGGTGAATCTGGGCATACTGGGGCAATGCAGCAACTGTTTCATGTACACAGACAACCCTCTCCTCCTAACACCCAACACTACAACCTGCAAGAGATGCACTTACATAGCCAAACTGGAAGCAAAGCTCTCTCCAGCCAAGATTGTGCTAGACAGTCAAGAGGACAAGGTTAACACCTGCACTACACCTCAAGCAACACACAGCCTTTCAAAACCCACACCATCAACACCTACACATAGCAACACTAAACCCACCTATGTGGAGGCCCTTAACATTAACCTGCCCAAGCAACAAGGACCTCAGAAGCTGAAACGCAAAAAAAAAAAAAAAAACAGTCACAACCAAAGTGACACATAGCTCACAACACCAGTGTGCCACCCAACAACAGCCACTAAGGCAAGACAATGTACCCAACACTTTAGTCATAGGTGACTCTATAGTCAGGCACACTGATATCCCACTCACCAGGCTGAACAAGTAGAAAATTACAGTCAGCTGCCAGGATCTGCCACATAATGCATGCACTCAAGTCATTCTACAACAAGTACAAATATGACTCTGTCATTGCCCATGTTGACCCTAACCCTGAGTAGCATCCTGCCCTCACCCAGAATTATACCACAATATAAGGACAAAATGATTGACTTCAACAATTGGCTAAGCTTCTGGTGTCATTCAAAGGGGATCCAGTATCTGTCTGCCTGGGAGAACATGATCGACAGACCATGATGCTGTGCCAAAGATGGTCTGCACCTGTCAACCCTGGGATTCAGGTTACTGGCTAAAGCTCTTGCCAACCCTATAGTGCCTTTTTTAGGCAAGGTTCAAAGGATAAAACCACCACCGTAACAGATACAAGTTTGCAAAATCTGAAGGTAATGCTACTCAGTGCTAGAAGTATAATCTCAAAATGCACTCTCTCGAGGCACACCTAAAAATGGAGAACGTCGATATCTGTGCAGTAACTGAGACCTGGTTTAAGGCTCCAGAGAGCTCCTCTGCAATACTAGGCTACAAATCTTACCACACATTTCCTCCACCAAACCAAGACCGAAACATTAAAGGCAGAGGAGTGTCCATATTGACCAAGGATATTCACATCTCCAGGCTAGTTGCCCAACAGAATGCATCTGAAATTCTCCAGGTGCAACTAATACTAGGTAAGACTGCAATCCAAATTGTAGCTTGCTGCAGATTCCCCACCATGCCCCAAGATTCTCACTACATCTTTCCAGTAAACATACTGGAAAATATTAAGATACAACCAAACACCCTAATACTGGGTGACTTCAACGACCCTGCCATTAACTGGGAAAATTCAGGCACCAACACCTTTTCCCAACAGTTCTTGGAATTCATAAAGTCCAGTGCCCTGGATCAATTAATCCATTGCCCCACCAGGGGCTCCAATATCCTAGACCTGGTCATTACCAAAATGGCAGATAGAAGCTCAACACCAGTGGTCACCCCCTCATTGGTCAGGTCTGATCATAAGCAAATCACCCTTGACATCCACATCCCACCCCCCCAGTAAGGAAACCTCCATAAAAAACTTCTCCAAAGCCAACTTCATGCTACTCAAGTTAAAAGTGACAAACGTGATGACACCCATGCAGACGGGAGCTGAAAATTTGACTGCTGAATCTTACACTAAGGCACTGTATGAGCACATCCACTTGTGCATGAATCGTGCCATCCCAAATAGAACCAAGATGCTCTCCTCCAAAAAAAGGAAGCCAATCTGGTGGTTCCCTGCTATAAATAAGCTATACAACAGAAGAAAGAAACTGTTGCAGAAAAGAGGAAAATCCCAGGATGCAAAAAACTCCCTTACCAGCCTCAGTAAGAAGCTGAGATCCCTCATAAAATCATCCAAAGCTAGTTACGAAAATAAAATTGCCAAAGATTCCAAAGACAACCACAAGGCATTCTATAGTTATGTTAAGAATCTAAATGGCAATGCACAGATATGCTCTGAGCTACAGCAGAATGGCATTAAATATACTGATCCCAAGGATATTGCCAATATCCTAGCAGATCGATTTAGTGCCAAATTCACCCCTCTCCCACCCCATAAAAGGCCCATCTTAGTACCAAAAGATTGCCAAATTCCGGTAATCATGGCCACACAGGCAGAAACCGCACTCTCCAAAGCTAAGAATACAGCATCCATGGGACCAGATGACATCCCGGGCTGTGTACTACATGAACTATAAAATGAACTGGCATTCATAGCCTCATCTCAGGCTTTGTGCCACTGAGTGGTGCACAGCTACAGTTATCCCACTCCACAAGGAGGATCCACCTTGGATCCCAGGGACTACCATCCCATTAGTCTGATGAGCCTGATCTGCAAGGGCATGGAACGCATTATCATGGAACTTATAAACAAAGACATTGGCAACCTTCAAACACTGGACCCCACCCAGTTTGGGTTAGTGAAGGGCGGATCTTGTCTCCTGAAACTAATTGACTTCGAATCAGTCTCCAGAGCTGTGGACGAGGGTAAGGTGGTCCACACAGCCTATCTGGGCCTCGCCAAGGCCTTTGAAACCATCCCCCACTCTGGAATCATTGATAAACATACTAAGCTGGGCATAAATCCCTATGTAACTCGATGGGTTGCTAACTGTCTTACTGACAGAATCCAGACTGTAAAAGTAGCTGACTCCAAATCCAGCTCCAGACAAGTGACAAGTGGAGTACTTCAAGGTTCAGTCCTGGGACCGCTTTTGTTTGGCATCTACTTCTCTGAAGTACAGGCTAACACTAAGGGACTCTGGCTAACAAAGTTCACAGATGACTGCAAACTGGGAGCCATTATTGAATCCCAAAATGATGTGGATATTCTACAAAAGGGCCTTACAAAAACAGATGCTTGGTGCCAGAGCCATGGGCTCCAGCTTAATGCCAAAAAATGTATAGTTATCCCCTTTGGGAAAAAACATGTACCCATGAATTACCACATAGGTGGCAGTACACTAAACACTGAAAGAGTGATGAGAGACTTAGGGACACAGGTGGACAGTGGTCTCACCTTCGATAACCACATCACCACAACAGTCAGGAAATCCTTCTATGTGGCACACTTCATCACTTAGGGCTTTTCATCCAGAAAAAAGGAGGTCATTGTACCACTGTACTCATCCCTCATTAGACCCATTATAGAGTACAATGCCCCATTTGGTATGTACCTCACAAGACATCTGCAACAGCTGGAAAGGCCACAGAAATACCTCATTAAAAGAATCACAGGACTAAAGCAGATGCCCTATGCTGACCATCTAAAAAAAACTCCAGCTATACTCTGTGGCACATCATCTACTCAGAGGCGATTTCTGCTTAACATACAAGGCCATGTCAAACCCTGAGCTGTTGGACATGCTCCACTTAAAGAAATCCCAATCCCTCAGTGCCACACACTCCAGGGATCTAAACCTTGTCATCACAATGAACAAAACATGCTGGAGGGATAGGTTCCTGACCCAGAAACTCCCCATACTCTGGAATAGACTACCCATACTTTTCAAGCAGAGGGCCTCCTTGGCCCTCTTCAAAAGGAACCTTGACGATTGGTTGGGAGATAGGAAATTTACCCTGGGGATAATGTCAGTTGCCCTGCTAGACAGGGGTCCAGGGAAGTAAATATTGTGGGAAGAAATATCCAGGGAATTGTTATGGCTAGGCTTGTATAGGCCTTAGAGCCAATAGCCTATTACCAACCTATGAACCTATGTAATAGTGAAGGAAATTAATAAACTGTCAAGTAGTGGCAAATACAAAATGATAAAGGAAATACAATTACCAATAATGTATAAGTAAACAGATGATATTGTAGTAACTGTTAAAAATAAAGCAGGGATGGAAAAAGTAAATGAAAAATGAAGTATAAATTAAAAACTGGTTTAAGTATAAACAAGGAGAAAAGCAAAGGATTTTGTTTTGAAGGTATGATAGGAGGTGTTGAGTTTAATAAAAAATATATAGATATATTAGGAATAACATTTAGAAGGAATGAATACAGACAAAAGTAACGGGATAATGTACTCAGAGAAGTAAAGGATATGAATAATTTTTGGAAATCATATAGATTTTCATACAGAAAAAAAGCACACTTGTTGAACACCATGTTTATAGGAAAAATTGCTTATGTTGTTAACATCTATATGATTCCTATAAAGTATGAAAAGGAATTCATGATGATTATATTCTCTTTTATACTAGGCTCTAGACTGAATCCAGTCAAAACATGGATTCTGTATATGAAAGAAGAGCAAGGAGGTTTGGGTTTAATAAGCCCAAAAGTGCATGTAGCATCTTTAATGTTATATAAAGTATTAAAAGGAATTATGAAGTAAAATAACACCTTGATAGAAATGATACTTTATTATATATACAAAGAGTTGTGGGAAGGAATGGAGGTTAAAAAACAAAGTAAAACCATTGTGAATGAAGAAATAAAAGAGTACCACAACAAAATTGTGTTATGGAAAACAAAAACAAATATATGTGAGAAAAATAGAAAGGAATGGTACTTAAATATTATGAAAGCATTTTATTGTATTGATCCATGGAAAGATTTAGAAATTGATAAGAAAAAAGCCATAATGATGTGATTTAATATCTTTAAAAAGATTAACAAATGTAATGATTTTTATGGAGATTGTTTATTAGAAAATATAAAGCAAGATAGAATATGTAATAAATGTGGAGAGTTTGAGACTAGTGAGCATGAGTTTTTGAAATGTGAAAGCATTAATAATTTTTGGAAAGAAATATGTAAAGATACTACAGTGAAAAGTTTGTTAAAATTTGAACAAATAAATATAAACATAATAGAATTTGGTTATTATGGTGCAAGTAAACAGGAAGAAGTGAAGAAAATGGACAGAATAATATTTTATGCTTCATGGACTATATGGAGCAAGAAACTAAATGAAATCAAATACAATGGAAAATGGACCTTGACAAAGATTTTGGAAAAAATGTTTTGTTTGTGGATAAAAGAGTGGGGGGATTGCTTAAATTGAAGTTTATAATGTATGGAGATTTGTAAATAGATGTAAATAATGTAAATATGTAACTATGTAAATAATATCTAATGTATATAGCAATAAAAACCTACAAATTAGGAGTGTACTTGTTTCAATCATAGCACAGTAGGGAGAACAGCACTCAAAGAGATCCAAGATGGTAGATAGCAAATATATGAATGGTGGTGGAGTGTCTGAGGCTGTAGAGGATTCTGAGGAGTTGTTTAACTAAAATTTGCTTGCATCAACAGAAGCAAATGTTCAAAATAACAAAGGATGTTTTATTACAACCTTCCAGTTGGGAGGGTTGCAGGATTATATTTTGAGTGAATTGTTGTTGCAGAGTGAGACAGAGAGTAGAAAAGATATTTCATGCAGTGAAATTATAGACAAAATCCAATCAGAGGAATCAGAAGCCACTTTAAAGGAAGATTGCCAGAAAAGGAAATCATATGCTGAGACTGTTAAAGAATCTACAGGGAAGGTGATCTCACAGAGCAACAAAATGAACATATGTGTTCAATTTCAAACTGAAGTTGATAAAGAGACTTTAAAGAGAGATTTAAGCAAACTTTGAGATAAGTTGTGGACATTATCAAAGTGTATGATAACATTGGATTATGGATTGGTGGATGGGACAGTCATATTGTACAGAAAATGGAGAAAGAAAAAAACTGTTCATATCCCTAAAGGTAACAGGAATGTTGTAAAATATTGAGGGCAACCTAAAACATCTTTTTTTTTTTTCCTGTGGAAAAGATAATCATTTGATAAGGAACTGTGATAAAAGGAAATGTTTTATTTGTGGGGAAAAATGTCATGATGCAAAAAAGTGTCAATTGAAATGTTACACATGTAACAAAACTGGGGATTCATTGAATTATTGTAATCTAGAGAGAAAGGATGAAGGAGAACAAAATAAAAAGTGAGGATATTATATTGAGAAAAAAACAGTCCCAATAAAAAATGAAGAGGAAATGGGGATGCAAGATCAGGGTAAACATAAAGATAAGGATAAAATGAAAAACAAAACTTAATATATTATGGAAGAAGGTTCTGAAATAAGTGATTAGGAAGATATAAACTGGAAAATAGTGAAATGTAAAAATAATTATTTTGGCAAAGGAGTAAGAGACAGAAAAGAATGTTTATAGGGATAAATATAAAACAGAATAAGAAAGGAAATGTGTAGTACAAATAAGATAAATACTTCAAATTTACACAATTTCTGGTATGCTGCAACATAGACATAATAACACTTTTAGAGTTATTTTAGTAAATGTAAATACTATTAAAATATAAGAGGAAGAATAGGCATCCTATATCAGTGTAGTAGTGTAATGTCAACATAATAATATTGGAAGATGTAAGATTTTTGACACATGTTCTGGCATAGTTGTACTTTGTAGTAAGTCAGTGAAAATATTGAATATAACATTGGTAATGATAAGTAAAGTAGCTGTTGTAGATCCCAGATGGCATACTCAGGTATATGGCATTATAGTATTGTATGTCTATGTTACAAATAAAGAAAGGGAAAACTTATTTCATAAAAGGAGGAAGACAGAAAATTGTGTTAAAAATTTTTTGAAGTTATAAAATGTGGCAATTTACAAATTTGGAATAATAATTTGTGGATATATAGACAATGTGTATATAAGAGTGAAATAGAGTACTTTATTATATCACAAGGTTTAAATATAGCTAAGGGAGAGACACTTATAACAGGCTTTTCATGTCACTCAGCCATATGGATTAAAATACAGGAAAATGAGTATATTTGATTGGGAAAAGGAATAAAAGAATAATGAGAAATTATGGGATGAAAATGGAAAGAAAATAAGTATGCAATTATGGAAAGATCACATTTTCACTACAGTGTATTATAAAAATGGGTCAGGGTGGAGGCTAACCTTTAAAGAAAAATATAAAAAAGGTTTTAGAATGGCAGTCAGATGTAGGGAAAGCAGATCAAGATAAATTATAAAGCAATGTGTATAGATGCTTTAAAGGATTTGGGAAGGAATGATGGGAATATTATAGATGATGTATTAGCTTATTTGAGTAGCATAGTTAAAGAGAATACTAGTATAATGCGATAAATGGAAGATTGTAGATTAGAAGTAAGATGATTTCAGGAAGAAATTATGAATATTGTAATAAATTATGTAAAGAAAATAAAGATGAAAGAAAGTATAAAAAAGAATGGTATGTTACAATTAATAGAACAGGAAAGTAGAGAATTGGAAAGCAAGAGTTCCCTTTATTAATGACATAAGGTAGTTGGACAAGTTAATTTACTGTCAGTTTCGGGAGCAGATGGAAGAGAATACCAATTTTTAGAAATTTTATGAACTGGCAGGAAAACAGAAAAATGCTTCTTAAAAGTTATGAATGAGTGGTTAAATGAAGTTTTCCTATACAAAGATTTATGCAGTGGTATACTTAAATTTGTATAGAAAAAGGAAGATAAAATACAATTGAAAATTGGAAATGTATAGTATTGAATAATGTAGATTATAAGAAACCTATGAAAATAATTCAGAAGAGAATGAAAAGACAATGATGTATTATGGAAGCTAATACATATATATAAATATATCTATCTATATATATATATATATATATATATATATATATATATATATATATATATATATATATATATATATATATATATAGTTTAAAAAATACATATATATACATATATATATATATATATATATATATATATATATATATATATATATAGTTTAAAGGGAAAAGGATAGGGGCACAAGGAACTAATGTCCAGCAACAGGATGACTGGGAATATTCTTGGGCAAGGCTTGTGTTGGCTCCAAGGCCATTAGATTAGAACTCACCTATGAACCTATGAACCTATAAGGATTTCAGAAATTATTATTAATAGTAAGGGAAATTGTGCATGATATTATAAACAGGACTGATGAAACCAAGATTATGATAGGAGACTTAAATAGAGCATTTGATACAGTACAAAATCAACTTTTATGGACAATTATGGGAGACTATAACATTAGTAAGAAAATTAAGAATATATGCTGTTCTGCATATAATTAGAATAAAGTAAGAATTTTATGAATGGATGGTTAAACACAGAAATAGATATAAACAATGGCTTATGTTAGGGATGTCCTTTGGGTAGCATATTATTTTCATTAGTTATTAATGTACTAGAGATGTAAATTTGTATATGAAAGGTGCTACTTATGTAATAAATACAGGGATAAAAATTCCAGTTATGTTTACTTATGAAGATGATATTATATTGATTACAAGAAACAAAGTCTGGATGAAAGAAGTTATATGTTATGTACATCAGTGTTTACACATAATAGGCAAGAATTTAACTAAAGAAAAAATGTAAATGACTGTGTGATATAGTAAATATAAGAGGATTATCTTTTCTGATGAAAGACTGGTAGGAATAAGCTTTGCTGTTTTCGGAAAAGGTTTATTTGGTTAATTCAGTTATAATGTAAAATAATGTATATTTAACTAATGTCTATATATTGCCAATAGTCTATGAAAATTTTACAAGATTGTTTTTCTTTTATTTGAGTTCAAAACTGAATCCAGTGAAGAGAGGTGTCTTATATATGGATAAACAAGATGGATATTTATGATTAACAAACCCAACTGTGTATGCTGTTTCTTTGAATTATTATAATGTTTTATTTTTGATAAATAATAAAAATGAAAGGTTAGTAGAAAATTTGCTCAAGTATAAATATAATAGGCATTGTGATGTGTTAATTCAAAAGAGGAAGAGAATGTTTAAAGATTTGAGATGTTATCAATAAAAAACATTTTGTGGAAAATAAAAATTAATGAAATAGAAAATGTGGGGAAAGCCTGGTATAACAATATCATGCTGAAATATCATTATGTTAATCCTTGGGGAGAGCTATCAAATGAAAAAGGCAAAGCTATAAAAGTAAAAAAGGCATGGTGTAATGAGGAAGTTCAATGTCAAGATTTGTATCTACATTGGCAAATAATAAATTGCCCGTAAAAGGAAATATGCCATATAAAAATCAACAAAAGAATTTATAAACATTGTGGTAAAGAGAAAAAATATTGAACATGTTTTCTTACAATGCCTAAAGGTTGCAAAATGTATAAGGATTACAGAACTGTGTAAAGATTATGTGAAGAAAAGTTCTTTGAAATATAAAGGAGGCAAATTAATTAAATATGGATGTGATTATGAACAGATAGCTATAAAAATAAGAAATATGTTAGTAAAATACATAAAAGATTGTTTTACATTATGTGTTGACCAGTTTGAATGAAAGGATGGATGAAATCATGTTTAATGGTGAATGGAGACTAGCAATAATTTTATAAAAAATTTAATATTGGTTATGGAAAAAAGGAGTGGGAGTCAAATAAGGAAAATGAAGATAGAAGCTGCACATAATGAAAAGCATGATATTTATGATTATATGACAATAACAGAAAAGAATGGAAAATGCATACTGTATAAATTGTTAATATGTAAGTTTGTAAATAGTATTACACATACTATTTTAAATAAAGAATTCCTAATTGTTTTGATAGGTGCCATGGGATCTTTTACAATCACCTGAACTACCACCAACTCAAGAAGATGAGACCTTGGCTTAACATCTCATTTCAAGGATAACACCCTGAGAAGTATAACACACCCTGTATGGTGTACTGCAGTATCAGCGATGGATCTACCTTGAATGGTGATTGTGCTATTTGTTGTGCCACTGGCACTAACATGTGGGAGGAGGTAATGTTTCCATCACCAATTCTCCAAATGAGGGCAATATGTGTGTTTTTTATATGTTATGATTACTTGAAGCAAAATCATCACACAGTGAAGACATTTAATGCAGGAGTTGTTAAGAAGGATATGTGTATGTAGTATGGGGAGGAGGAAAACAATTCTTGAAAGGCCTAGATAGTTGAAGCAAGAGGGTAGTGCCAACAAGAACTTCTGTGATATCTTGTTTGTAAATGTGAGGTTTGCTGCACAGAGTGGCCTGGACACAAATGCAGCAGGCAAATAGGCATCCATAAGCAAACCATTGCTGCAGGACAATTTTTTTTTTGACTCTGTGAATAAGTAGGTAGTGAGAGGAGACTATTTTGTACATAGTCTGTTAATAATTTTTCAAAAGTTGTTTTGTTACAGTGTCTGGTTAATGTCAACATGAAGACATTTTATTTTTTAAATTTGTTGTATACTGCTAATCGTGTTTCTGCTTAAAAAATGCACATTGCAGGCAATGGGAAGGGAATGTACTCAAGCAAGCTGTGAAAGTGTTACAAGTGGCATGAGTAGGTGTATGACAATAAGACAGATGCCCTCCCTATGTTCTGCATCCCTGATATCCTCGCACACTCCCTACCAGTTGAATTGTAGAGACATCAGGCCCATAATTGAATACAATGCCCCATTTGGGATGTACCTTACCTGACACCCGCTACAACTAGAAAGACCCCAAAAGTACCTCACCAAGAGGATCAAGGGACTCAAGCAGATGCCCTTCGCAGTTAGGCTAAAGAAACTCCAGCTCTACTCAGTTGCTTACTCAGAGGCGATCTGTGCCTGATGTATAAAGCCATGTCCAACCCAGAATTAATGGACATGCTCCACCTCAAGAAATCCGAATCCATCAGAACTACACACTCCAGTGACTTAAACCTCAGCACAGAAATAAATAGAACATGCTGGAGGGACAGATTCATATCCCAGTGGCTCCCCTCACTCTGGAACAAAATCCCAATCCATGTCAGACAGAGCCCCTCAATGACCCTCTTCAAGAAGAATCTTGATGTTTGGATGGGAGATCATAAATTTACCCCTGGGATCTCTTCTGTGTCACTGCTAGACAGAGGCATGGTAAACTAACCTTAAATGAACTATCTTCTGTGACCTACTATACAGAGGCACAGTCAACTAATCTAAGAAGGGTGGTGAAAGCCAAACACACTCAGGCTAGGCTTGTAAATGCCCTAGGGCAGATAGCCTAGTATCAACCTATGAACCTATGAACCTAAGTTTGACTATCCTGGATCCAAGAACACTGATGGAGGCTAATATAAATGGCAGTGGGTATGAGGCATAGATATTCCAGCACTTTAATAACATTGGGGTGGACCAGTGAGGGACAAAAGGACAAGTCTATATGTTTAACTGGCTCTGACAATGGGAGGTCAAATGTTTAGCGGGTGCAAAAGGAAGAAACAGCAGAGAGAGCTGTTTATACTTTGAAAAGATACTGCTTATTTCCTCTTGAAAACTAAATGTGTTGCTTAGCCCGGACAAAAGAACCAAGATCCAATTTTATATTAAAATATATGCCCCCAGCGTTTCTGCTTGTAGGGAACCAATTTTGCAGCTCAGGAATGTTCATCATTAGATGAATGAGGATATCAAATAATGATGGCAACTTTTCCATGGAGGAGAGAAAAAAGGACATATTGATTTTAAATAGCAGGGGATTGAATTCTGTATTTCTGTGAAACTGCAGCATCTAGAGGGGTGATTTACTGCTGTTAAAGGAACATGGCAGAGGCAAAGGTTGATATTTGCCTCTATAAATCCTTCATTGGCTACACAATGGGAAGAACTTAGTGAAATTCTGACAGAAATGTTTGTTTTCAAGACAGGATTATCATATCAGCAGGGACATAATGATGAAGAATAGATGTGCTTTTCAGGCCCAAGGTGTATTAAGGTTCCAAAGCATGGCAAAATATTTCATCCTGTTTTATGACAGCATGGTCCTGAAAGATGTGACTAATTTAGAGAGAAGGAGGGGCTGGTTTATATGTTTTTCTTGGTGAACTGAGACCTTTCTAAGTGGTTAGAGTAGTGATTTATTTTCTCTTCAAGAGTTGCACACCCACCTAATAAGTTTATCAGATCATGCACCATCTTTTGTTTCTATCAGTCAGGAGGATGGCAAGACTCTAATAAGGGAAGGCTCAATATATTCTCTTGTGTTAATAACTATTTTAAGGTGTGGTACAGAGCTCAAGTGGAGGTATGAAAGGACGCCCACTTCTGATGCCTATCCATGGGGATGGAGTGGTGGGAAGCCTTCAATATGGCTTTCAGTGTGGGGTAACAGCAGTACATGGATTAGATTAATAAACCCAGGCAGCTTGAGTGGAGCCATAGGTAAGCATAGCAAGAAGACATGTAAGAAATATATGCAAAGTGGGTCACATCAGTTCTTGAAGACTTGGAAAATAAGAAAATGAAGTTAAACAAGATTAAAGAGGCAGAATGACATTTTAATTGTAGAACTCTTACATTTAGGGAATTTGGGATGTCTGCAAGGGCTCAGAAAAGCTTGACATTTTATTTAAGGTATGACATGGTGTGCCATACAATTTACAAAACTAAGAATAGTAGCAAGGATACATTTTATTCTGCCTTTACAGAAATTCTGAAAGTGTTTTTAACTGTTATAGCTGTCTGTATACCAGCAAAGTTTGAATCTTAGAAAAGGTAGGCAGTAGGGAGCTTTTTTTAGAGAGTTATTCCTTCCCAACATGAAGAAGAGGATCACAGGGGGTTTCTGGCTCTGTTGACTCATGAGGAATAATAGAAGAAGGTGTTTCAGGCCTAGGTTCAGGGTAAATCTCCTGGGCTGGAAGTGATATCCCTGGAAATGTATCGACTGAGGGATGAGGGGATGCTTCAGATCTTGCTCATGGGGTGAAATGGGGTTTTAGCAACAGGAACAGGTTTGTGAAGCTAGGCAAGAACAGGTATCTCTGCAACTGCAAACGTTGGGTGATATTCCCTTCTGCTCCTATAGGCCCATCTCTCGCATAACCAGGATTATGAAATTACCATGACAATCCTAGCACATAGGCTGAACAGTTATATGCTGTTTTGATATTCTTGGTTTGAAGTGGATTAATTTTGAGTTGGCAGATGTTGGATAATATATTCAAACTGCTTCATCTGATGGAAGTAGCAGAGGCCCAAGAACAGCAATTGATGGTAGTGAATCTAGATGTCAAGAAGGTGTTTGACTTCATGGATTGGTTCTAATTATATAGGGTCTTGGAACTGTATGGATTTCCCTCTGGATTTATAGAACTCCTGAAGAACATCTAGGACATTATAAGGGTAATAGTTAAGTTGAACTCGGAATTGTCAAAAGAATTTAGCCTGGAAAAAGAACCAGATAGGGATGCCACCTGTACTCCCTTGTGTTTGTTTGTATTTGGAGACCCATGACAATTTCTCTCTCCATGCTTCTCTACTGAAGGGTTTTTAGTGGGGGTCATATGTATCTCTTTTTGATGATGACCTGCTGGGTATATATGTCAGATAATAAAGAGGATTTTCAGGTTCTGGTCAATACTCTGGAGCACTTTAGCCAGTTTTCAGGCTATAAGGTAAACATAACTGAAACTACGATCTTAGTTATGAATTATGTTCCCGCACAAAAGCATGGGCCTGGTTCCCTGATCCCTGTCATACTTTGAAGGTGTCACATACCTTGGGTTTACAATTAATGGGTTCAGTATATCAAATCTGACTTGTAACACATAGGAAGCCATGGTGAGATGCAGGGTTCAGCCGAGAAAATGGTCAGGTATGGAGCTAGAACTTGTCCAGCATGTGAAAATAGTGATGCTTTCCCAGTATTTGTACATTACCCAGCATATGGGGAAAGAGTTTTTCTTAGTAATAAGAGGCATTATAGCAAGGATTCTCTGGCAAAATAAGAGAGCCAGGGTGCTGTGAGACAAAGTAACTCTTCCAAAAGAGCAAGGGCATTCAGACTACACACTACATTATTTTAAAGGATATACTAAAGCTAGGAATGGGCATAGTAAAGGAGCACATGCAGACAACCCAGGAGATGCAGCAAGTATATAATAAGAATTTCTGAATCAGAGACTTTAGCCTAGGAGATCAAGTACTAACATAACAGTCCTCCACAGAGAACTTATTTATGCCTAGTTAGCAAGGGATTATATAGGGGATTGAAAAAATAAATGCAATGAACTGCTAGGTTAGACAGTCAGGAAAGAAAATGATAGAGCAAGATTATCATATTAATTTATTTATTATTTTATTTGTTTATTCAACATTTGTCCGAAGGACAAGAGGAGGGCGAAGGCATGCCCGAAGGCAGGAAGAGAGGAGGAAGGTTAGGAGTGTAGCAGTGAGGGTAGGAACTTTGAATGCTGGCAGTATGACTGGTATAGAAAGAGAGCTAGCTGATATGATGGAGAGAAGGAAGGTTGATATATTGTGCGTGCAAGAGACCAGATGGAAGGGAAGCAAGGCCAGGTGTTTAGGAAACAGGTTCAAATTGTTCTATCATGGTGTGGATGGCAGGAGAAATGGGGTAGGGGATATATTAAAGGAACAATATGCCAAGAGTGCTTTAGACGTGACGACAGTATCTGACAGAGTGATGTTTATGAAGCTCGAAATTGATGGTGTAATGATGAATGTTGTTAGTGCATATACTCCACAAGTTGGGTGTGCGATGGATGAGAAAGAGAAATTTTGGAGTGAGTTGGATGAAGTTGTGGTGAGTGTACCTAAGGATGAGAGACTAGTGATTGGAGCGGACTTTAATGGGCATGTTGGTGAAGTGAACAGAGGGGATGAGGAAGTGATGGGTAGGTATGGTGTTAAGGAGAGGAATGCAGAAGGTCAGATGATTGTGGATTTTGAGAAAAGGATGGACATGGCTGTGGTGAATAAGTATTTTAAGAAGAGAGAGGAGCATAGGGTGATGTACAAGAGTGGAGGAAGATGCACACGGGTGGATTATATCCTATGTAGGATGGCCGGTCTGAAGGAGATTGGAGACTGTAAAGTGGTGGCAGGGGAAAGTGTAGTTAAGCAGCATAGAATGGTGGTCTGTAGGTTGACGGTGGTGATCAAGAAGAGGAGGAGGAGTGTGAAAGCAGTGCCAAGGATTAAATGGTGGAAGTTAAAAAAGGGTGATTGTGAAGTGGAGTTTAGGGAAGAGTTAAGACAGGCACTGGGAGGCAGTGGAGAGTTACCGAATAGCTGGGTAACTACAGCAGAACTAGTAAGGGAGACTGCTAGAAAGGGGCTTGGTGTGACATCTGGACAGAGGAAGGAGGACAAGGAGACCTGGTGGTGGAATGAGGAAGTACAGGAGCGTATACAGAGGAAGGAGCTGGCGAAAAAGAAGTGGGATTGTCAAAGAGATGAAGAAAGTAGACATGAGTATAAGGAGATGAGGCGCATGGCAAAGAGAGAGTTGGCAAAAGCTAAGAATAAGGCGTATGGAGAGTTGTATGAGAGATTGGATACTAAAGAGGGAGAAAAGGACCTGTACCGATTGGCTAGACAGAGGGACAGAGCTGGGAAAGATGTGCAGCAAGTAAGGGTGATAAAGGATAGTGAGGGAAAGGTACTCACAAGAGAGGAGAGTGTGTTGAGTAGATGGAAAGAGTATTTTGAGAGGCTGATGAATGAAGAGAATGAGAGAGAGAAGGTTGGATGATGTGGGGATAGTGAATCAGGAAGTGAAACAGATTAGCAAGGAGGAAGTAAGGACAGCTATGAAGAGGATGAAGAATGGAATGGCTGTTGGCCCAGATGACATACCAATGGAAGCATGGAGGTGCTTAGGAGAAATGGCAGTGGAATTTTTAACTAGATTGTTTAATGAAATTTTGGAAAGTCAGAGGATGCCTGAGGAGTGGAGAAAAAGTGTTTTGGTACCTATCTTTAAGAATAAGGGTGCTGTGCAGAGCTGCAGTAACTACAGAGGGATAAAATTGATCAGTCACAGCTTGAAGTTATGGGAAAGAGTAGTAGAAGCTAGGTTAAGAAGGGAGGTGATGATTAGTGATCAGCAGTATGGGTTCATGCCAGGAAAGAGCACTACAGATGCAATGTTTGCTCTGAGAGTGTTATTGGAGAAATACAGAGAAGGTCAGAAGGAGTTGCATTGTGTCTTTGTAGACTTGGAGAAAGCATTTGACAGGGTGCCTAGAGAAGAGTTGTGGTATTGTATGAGGAAGTCGGGAGTGGCAGAGAAGTATGTAAGAGTGGTACAGGATATGTACAAGGGTAGTATGACAGTGGTGAGGACTGCAGTGGGAGTGACAGATCCGTTTAAGTTGGAGGTGGGATTACATCAAGGATCAGCTCTGAGTCCTTTCTTATTTGCAGTGGTGATGGACAGGTTGACAGATGAGATCAGACAGGAGGCCCCGTGGACTATGATGTTTGCATTTGACATTGCGATCTGTAGTGAGAGTAGGAATCAGGTTGAGGAGACTCTGGAGAGGTGGAGATATGCTCTAGAGAGCAGAGGAATGAAGATCAGCAGGGTTAAGACAGAATATATGTGTGTAAATGAGAGGGAGGGTAGAGGAATGGTGAGGATGCAGGGAGTAGAGTTGGTAAAGGTGGACGAGTTTAAGTACTTGGGATCAACAGTTCAGAGTAATGGTGACTGTGGAAGAGAGGTGAAGAAGAGAGTACAGGCAGGGTGGAATGGGTGGAGAAGAGTGTCAGGAGTGATTTGTGACAGACGGGTACCAGTAAGAGTGAAAGGGAAGGTCTACAAGAGGGTAGTGAGACCAGCTATGTTATATGGGTTGGAGACAGTGGCATTGACAAAAAGGCAGGAGTCAGAGCTGGATGTGGCAGAGTTAAAGATGTTAAGATTTGCACTCGGTGTGACTAGGATGGATAGGATTAGGAATCAGTATATTAGAGGGTCAGCTCATGTTGGACAGTTTGGAGACAAAGCAAGAGAGATGAGATTGCGTTGGTTTGGACATGTGCTAAGGAGGGATGATGGGTATATTGGGAAAAAGATGCTAAGGATGGTGCTGCCAAGTAAGAGGAAAAGAGGAAGGCCTAAGATAAGGTTTATGGATGTGGTGAGAGAGGACATGCAGGCGGTTGGTGTGACAGAGCAAGCAGCAAAGGATAGGAAGAAATTGAAAGAGATGATCCGCTGTGGCAACCCCTAACGGGAAAAGCCGAAAGATGATGTTTATTCAACATTTGTTAATGGGAAAGTCCGACTCGGTAATTAACCCATTTTCAGTGGAGGCCATGGGGGAAAAGCTCCAAATTAGACATGAAAGTTAAGACATTTTTACATGAACAAGATGATAGCATGTATTAAACCACACATTACATAAGTAATGAATGCTAAATAAGTACAGAGAGGTAGACAAAATAAGAAAACATGTTCTAGATAGGCAATACTGAATTAAAGTAATTTGTTAGATTACAACTTTTTTTTTATCAGGTAGAATCAAGGTAAAGAGTGAGGGTCAGGCACAAGGTCAGAAAATTTGAAGCAAGCATATGCTTTGAAGAATTGTGGAGTAGGATGGGAACAGTTAAAGTGTAGAAACACATAACGCTTCTTAGTTAGATATTATAATGGTTACTGGATGAAATGCATGGGCTAGGGATTCCCAGATGTGGAAAGGAAAAGCCCTAGAGAGTGAATGGAATTCACCTGTTAGGGAAAGAGCAGGAGCAAGTCTGATTTAAAAGAAAATGATTTTTTTAGGCTTTGTTTGAAGTTGTTAATGCACTCAGTGGTAGTAATGTCTGTTGGCAGAGAGTTCCAGAGCTTGGCAGTATCATGAGAGTAAAGGCACTGTCACTTCTTTTGTTTGGATTGTAGATGGTTAGGAGTTGTTTGTTTTCAGAGTGGAGGGCTCTGGTAGGAATGTAGGGTTTTAGGATAGATTTGAGGGATGGGCAGCTATCAGGTGTATATATAATTTTATGTGCAGAAGAGAGCTGAACTAGATTTTGGTGGTGTGTGAGTTCAAGCTGGTTTAGTTCTTTTATTGCCAGGCAGTAATGAGAATGTTAGGAGTATCCTGTGGCAAATTTGGCAGTTTTATGGTAGCAGGATTGGAGCTTGCTTTAAGATAAGATTGTCAATTGGTGTATAAGGGGGTGCATATAAGAGAAAGGGAAGCAAACAGGTGTTGGTGAGGGTTTTTCTGGTGGAGTTATCCAAGAAAGTTGTTTGTCTATAGATTATTCCTAGTTTTATGTGTGTTTTATAATTTCATTGCAGACATGGTGTTCATAATTTAGTTTGTTGTCTGTGGTAATACCTAGTAGCTTAGCTATGGATACTGTTTCAATTTCTGTGTTATCCTGAGGGAATAATTTAAAGTCTGATGAGAATTTCTGTGTTATCCTGAGGGAATATTTTAAAGTCAGATGAGATTGTTTTTGCTGAGGAAAGCAAAAGTTTATTTAGGATTTGGGAGTAGCTGGGCTTCTCTCAGCAATGTCTCTATTAAGGTAAAGGTGTTTTGGGTGAGTTGCTGGAGATGTATGTTATTAGAGGAGAAAATTATGGTAGTGTCATATGCATATTGGATAATGAAACTAAGGGTTGACAGGTGTAAAGGTTGTTGGTGAAAACACTGAAGATTAAGGTTCCAAGTATGGACCCTTGTGGTACCCCAGTTCTGTTGGTTTAATATTGGGATAGTTTATTTTGCCATTTAGCACATTATTGGTGGTTTGATAGGTAGCTTGCGAACCATTGGAGGGATGGTGGGGTGCAGCCTACAATGTATAGATGATGAAGAAGTTTGTTGTGGGGCACTGTGTCAAATGCCTTTAATAAGTCTAGTAGTAAGACAGAGGTGATATTACCGGAGTCAACGGATTTGGACACAGTGTCCATGAAGGAGATTAGGACAGTGGTGGTGCTGTATGATTGGCGAAAACCATGTTGGGTAGGAGTAATTAGTTTGTTTTGGATGAGACAGTGAAGCAATTCCCTATGTGTGCATTTTTCCAGGAGTTTGGAAAGAGGAGAGAGAATGGAGATTGGTTGATAATTGGATAATTCATTGGACTTGCCCCCTTTATGTAAAGGGGTAATGATAGATTTTTTCCAGAGGTTAGGGACATTGGACTCTGCTGTGGAATGATTTATAAAAATGCTGAAAGGTTATGCTATGGTTTCTGCAGCAATTTTTAAGTATTCAGTGGGGAAGTTGTCAGACGAGAGGGAACTTGGGGTTCGTTTTTGAAGTACTTCTTGAATGTGAGAGGCATGGACAGGTTTAAGAGAAAAGGGGACATAAGATGTAGTACTAGTCGGTTGTTGGAGGTGAAGGTTTTTTTCTTTGTGTAGGAGTCATGAGATGAGGGTGGAGGGGGATCAGAGATGGGGCTTGAGCTAGTTGGAGCAGTGGGATTAGTTAATAGTTTACTTATGCTAGCTATAAAATGAGAGTTAACAGGTTGGCTATCTCTGAGGGAGTTTAATCAGGGTGTGGTAATGGAGTTTATTTAGAGCTTGGGGTAAAGAGGTTTGAGATGTATTTCCAAAAAATCTTTTGGGTTGTTTTTGTTGTTTGCCAATAGGTTAGAAAAGTATTTTTTTTGTCTACATTCACTAGCTTTTTTGCTTTGTTTTGTAACTGTTTATATTTGATTAGGTTAGCATCATATTTGTTATTGTGCCATTCTTTCCAGGCTTTATCTCTATCTTATAAATGTTGTTTGGTATTTTTTGATTGCCAGGGATCATGGCTAATTTTTATGCTTTTGGTGGGGGGGGGGGGGGGGGGGGGCTAGGCTGTCGATAGTATTTAGAAATACATTTTTGAAGTATTCAAGGACATCTTCTAGTGGTAGTGTTTTAAGTGGATTCCAGTTAGTGTGTTTTAGGATTTCATTAAACCTTTGTTGGTCAAAGTTCCTGATATTTCTGGTGGTTTTGTATATGCGGATTCTTGTGTGGATCTATATATGAATATGGGTATGTGGTCACTAAGAGTATTGGGTAGAGTATAGGGATTAGAGTATTTGTCAGAATTAGAAATTAGTATCCAGTCAAGAGTTGCACCTAGGGCATTTCTGTTATGCATACAGGTGGCATTGGTGACAAGCTGGGTATAACCATAGAGGTATATGCTATTAGTAGAGGAGTCGATCATCAGATCTTGCCAGTTGGAATTGATATCTCCCATAGTTATAGTTTCATTACTGATGACTTCTGATATCCAGGAGAGGATATTTTCCATAGTTTGGATGTTTTGCTGGGAGGTATATATATTAATATTTCAACAATACAGATTTGTTTTGTTTTGTTAATTTGTAGGGTTCTGATTAGAATTTCAGCATTGTTGAAAGTTGATGTTTCTTCAGGGAAAGGTGAGATTGTGATACTGTTAGGTTAAATTAAGGCTACCTCACCACTTTATAAGTTGGTTCTGTCTTTTCTAAGTATATTATAGCCTGGGGGTGTTATTTCAGTATCATGGATATGGGGTTTTAGCCAAGTTTTGGTGATTACTAGAATATCTGTGGTATACTGACTTAACCAAGCATGAAATTCTGTGGTTTTGCTACATGTGTTTAGAGTTGCTAGAAGAATATTTTTAGGGTTTAAGCTTTTAGCAGAGAAAAAAGGAAAAAAAGTTTTAACACCCACCACATTGCGACCATCCTTCCCTGCAAGTATGACCTGCGTGAAGTCTACTGCACCAGAACCAAACAAAATACAAATAAAAGGGAAAAAAAAGTGTTTTAACACCCACCACATCACATCTGTCCTTGACTGCAAGAATGAGCCACATCAAGTCTTCTACACCCGAACCAAACAAAATATAAATAAAAGGGAAAAAAAGTGTATGTCTCAGCCAGGGTTGCCAGATGTCCCTATTTGGGCGGGACTGTCCCGAGATCAGCAGCCTGATCCCGAGTCCCGCCCTGCCGGTTTAAATCCCGGCCAGCCTCCGCTTTGTTTGTTTGTTTTTTTTTTTTTTGATTGTCCCGTATACCTGGCATACGGGCCAATCAAAAATTGCTAAACACGGAGCTTCTTGTGTTCCGCATTAAACACGAGAAGCTCCGTGTTTTTGATTGGCCCATATGCTGGTATACGGGCCAATCAAAAATCGCTAAACACGGAGCTACTTGTGTTGAATGCGGAACTGCAATGCATTAAACACGAGAAGCTCCGTGTTTAGTGCAGAGCTACTGAGTGAGCTCAGGTCTTTAATGTGGAACTCTGTTCTGCTTTTTTTTTTTTTTTTTGGTCTTCGGTTGCCAAAGACCTTTTTTGTTTTGGTCTTCACTTGCCGTGAGAGACCTTCTTCTTCTTTTTTGTCCCTACCTGGGGTGCTGGAAATCTGGCAACCCTGGTCTTGGCTAACCATTGTGTACTTACCAGACATAGCTTTTAAAAACTAACACCTGTGGCTTGCACGCTGTCAGGACCGCAGTAACCATTTCTCACTCCTTTCAGTTGTTAAATGAGCTTCCCTCCCCCATGCTTGATTATCCTTACAATATATCACATGAAGTCTACTAAGTCTGCCATGTGTTTGGCTTGTTCATTACCATCCCATATCTCAGCTGTAATTTCTCTCCAAATACTGACCTGTGGCAGGCTCATTGAAACTGATCATGTTTTTTTTTTTGTTGAAACTGTGTTACTGCCTCATGGTGAAATACAAATAATGTATTCTGTGGTTTAATCTTTCACTGCACAGAATAATTCACTATGTCATTCTGATGTAGTATCTTCTCCCCTAATGAGTGTTACAGAGCTTATTTAGCTCTCCCAGTAGTAAGGGCACCATTTTTAAATTTTCAATCAACGGTTTGGTCTAGGTATAGCGTCCTACTGTAGTGTGCTCACCACATAAGTTATGTTTTGGCTATTTTACAGTATATATTAAAGTTTTTGTACTCTCCTTACAATTTAGATACTGCTATATTTGCTTTGCTACTGAGATAATTTTCCTGTATTGATGTTTACCTGACTACCAATAACCATACTTGCCTTCCCAGTTGCGAATCTAACATTGTTTGCTGGTTGTGTGAGAATACTGCCTTTATTTGACTTCTAAGCAACTATTTTATGTTGTTATTGCCTGTGTACATCTTTCTGTCAATCCCCTGTGTAGTCAGCCAACTATTTCAACTTATTGGGAAGGTTTATTTGAGTTTTAGATCATACTTTATGTCTGCATTATATTTTTATCACACTCTATACTTTTGACATAGCTGTTTCTCACCCTGTACAATATTCATGCAGTTCTTCACAGCTAATAGCAATGTATGTTTCAACTTGTATTATTTTGCTGCCCAATTATTCAGTGTTACTCAGCTTACTATTATAAAGTTTTGTTTTGTTTTTAACCTGTATTTAATGCTGTTGTGATTTCCCTGTTTGCTTCTGCTACTTTAACTAGCTGCTCTGCTCATAGGCCTTTGTTTCTCATTCTATCTCCATTTCTCCCTCCCCTTCCTCTTTACTGATACTACTTATCTCTCTTGTTTATTTTTTTGCAGTTTTTAACACCTACCACATTGCATTTCTCCTTCCCTGCAAGTATGACCTGCATCAATTCTTCTGCACTGGAACCAAACAAAATACAAATAAAGGAAAAAAAGTGCATGCCCCAGCTAAGCATTGTGTACTTACCAGACATAGCTTTTAAAAACTTTCCTGCAAGTTATACCTGTGACTTGTAGACTAACAGGACCACTGTAACCATTTCTCAAGCCTTTCATTTGTTAAATAAGCTTCCCTCCTCCATGCTCAGTTATCCTTAAAATATATCACACACAGTCTACTGAGTCTGCTGTGTGTTTGGTTTCTTCATTACCACCCCATATCTCAGCTGTAATTTCTCTCCTAATACTGACCTGTGGCAGGATCATTGAAACTGATTGTGTTTTTTTTGTTGAAACTATATTTCTGCCTCATAGTGAAACCCACTCAGTTAGCCCTTGCTACGTTTGGGCTCACGCTGCTCCCCTACCCTACCCCCATTTCCACACATCCTCTCTTTACTTAAATTTATATTTCTCCAAACCACACCCTCTCAGCCATCAGCCAGTTACAAACTGCCACCCACCTTTCACCACATCCACATCCAATGCATATTTTTCCACTAATCCTCTCCCTTCTATATCTACCAAATCACTTCAACTCTATCCACTATCGTCCAAATAGAATCTACTCCTAGTCAATCTGTACATCTGCTTTCACACATAACACTCACATCTTTCTCTCCTCTCCAGAACTTCCACTCTCACTCCCTTACACAAATACCGCAACTGTCACACTCACTCACTTTCATTATGACCTATAGAATTGCAATATGCACTATGTTAACATTACTTTCTCTCTAACTTATCATTGTACATCCTACCAGAAAAACCACAAAGTTTTATTTTCATTCCCCTACACTCCCTACAAATCATAGCGACCACCATTCCTACACACACTTTCACATCACAGCATGATGTTTCAGTAGCACCAACTCCCAATTCAATGCTTAAAAATACATCCACACCCACAACGCCCTGCAGTCTACTTACAAATATCATAAGAATTTAAATAAACTCAAATCCATCTGCTCCATGCTCTCACTCACATCAAACTCCAGGCACACATTCATCCTAATGCAGGCCCCACACAGGTCTTCCCCCCTGCTCACAAACTCCCCCTCTTCTACTACCAACTCACCAAATCAAAACCTCCTCAGTCCTCCACAAAACTCCCCACTTCCCAAATACAGAAAGTCTGACCTATTGATAACCAACTTCAACCTCCGAAGTATCACTAACAAATTAATTGACTCTCATGCTGCCCTTACCCTCTACTCTCCAGACATAGCTGTTATAACTGAGAATTGGCTAAAGCCCCATATTAAAAAAGAAGAGATTCTAACCAATTGTTACAGCATTATTAGAAAAGACAGACTGAATAAACAAGATGGAGGAATTGCTATCATGTTTAAAGACTCCCTTCAACTCATCCAGCTAATCCACTCCACCAGATATCCACAACTGTGAAATAATAACAGCTCGTCTAGAAATTAACCACCTAAAACTATAATAATCATTGCTACCTATCTTCCTCCAGAGTACAACCTCCCTATCATAGAATGCCTACTCTCCTGAGCTTCCTTTAATTTTAATCAAGAAAAAATAGTGCAAGGAGATTTCAACCTAAACTGGCTCTCCTGCCCCTCCAATAACCCTTCCAACTTTATTAAACTTCACAGTATGTCACAAACTATTACCTCTCCTACATGTATTGACACTCTAAGAAAGAGTCAATTTTAGATCGAATACTTGCAAACAGTCCCAACCTAAATTATCAAGCTGGCTGCCTTCCAGACACACTTAGTGACCAGTCCCCCACCTTTCTACTTAGGAAACAGCTTCACACAAGAAATAACATCATATTTAAAAACGCCCACAGCAAAAATAACTTCTCTGCCACTATTTTTAATATACTACTACAACAACGTGACTGGTCACCTCTAAAATTTCACCAGTTGGACCTTGCTGTTCAATATTTTAATAGAACATTTCTCCAAATACTTGATAACCTCTGTCCCATGAGGAAAATCCATGTCAGGGCCAAACAATTCCCTTGGTTATCCATCAACACTAAACTAATATTTAGACAAAAGGATGCAGCCTGGTCACAATACCAAAGATCCAAAAACAAAGACAACCTAACATCATACCAACAGCTGAGGAACCTAGCCAAAAAACAAATTAAAAATAACAAAAAAACTTACTTCCAAACATGTCAACAACATACCTCTCAACTGTACAGATTTTCAGAGAATGTCCAGATTTTTGCCTCATATTTTTTATCTGTTCCTCATAAAATTTGTGATTTTCTGGCAAATCACTGGGATGATCTGAGGACTGAAGTCACTAAATAATGATATACATTTGTGTTTCAGACTGCATAGCTTTCAGAAAAATGTGTGCTAAGACAAAACTGGTTATTCTAGCAACTTTCTAAGTTTATAAGAGGAATATTAAAAATCTGCACCTATTTTGTGGCCTTTATTCCCCAATTCTGTCAGGCTTTGTCCAGATTTTTTATGCTAAGAGGTTGAGAGGTATGGTCAATAAAAGCACTCAAATAATCCATGAAAATGTTGGCAAAGTATCAATTATCTCCTTAACCCAGGTAAACCCTCTATCCCAGCTCCTTCCACCAAAAATACTTCTGACTGCATAGCATCTCAATTTAATGCTCATTTTATCAACTCCTTACCCTCCCTCATAAACCACACTAAGCTACCCTTACAGTACCTACCTCTACAGAATCTAACCTAACTTCATTCTCATTCAAGACCATTCAAACCAACTACATAAAAAGGCTCCTAAACAAAATAAACCCTGTACTCTTGCCAGAGATCAGCTCCATAGTGAATTTTTAAAACTAGCTGCCCCATCCATCTCATATCCTATATCTATCTTAATAATAAACCACTCAATCTCCAAACAATATGTACTTGTCCTTTGGAAAATATCACATCATCCTCTACACAAAAGTGGCACCTCCATAGACTTCACAAACTACCGTCCAATTGTTATTCTCTCCCCCCTTTCTAAAATCTTAAAAAAACATATTCATCAGCAATTACTTGACCATCCCCTAAACAACTTCCTCTTATCCAACTCGCAGCATGGCTTCCGAATGAAGCACAGCACTAATACTGCACTCATTAGTTTCACCAACACTGTAAACCACCTCAAAAATGATGGTCAAATTGTCTCATCCGTCTTCCATGATATACCCAAAGCTTTCAATACAGTATCACACCAAATACTGCTCAACAAACTGGCAACTTATCACCTCAGTGAAACATCCCTGACTTGGTTTCATAGCTACCTTTTCAACAGACAGCAGTCCACTAGATGGGAAAATAAACTGTCCCCACTACTACCCATCTCTTTGGGAGTCCCCTAAGGCTCTATCCTTGCACCACTGCTCTTTATCACATTTACTAATGCACTCAGTTCTTCCACCCAACTAAGTACTATCATTCCATATGCCAATGATGCCTCTCTTATCTAGTCTGCCCTCCTTACCCCAAGAACTACAAGTAAAAACACAAAAATCTATCCAAGATATAATAAAATACCTCCAACCATCGACTCATTCTCAACCCAAGCAAAACTAAGCTTATGGTCTTCTGCAACAATAGAACTGAAAATATCCAAACTACTCTTACTATCTACTCCTCCAATGGTACAAAAATTGAACCAGTCAGCCAGACTAAACTTCTTTGTGTTACAATAGATGGCTGTTTAAAATTTGACAAACTTATAGCTATCACAATTAAAAAAAGTTCATATCAAACTTGACGTACTCTACAGAGCCAAACCTTTCCTAACTAACTATGCCAGGCTTTCGACAGCCAGATTCTACCTGCTTCCCTTCTATATTACTCACAAATCTTCACCAATCAGTCCAAGACTTAATTAAATAACCTTAAAATCTGATCTAAAAAATGGCCAAGTTTGCCATAAACCAGGACTACAAATCCCACCATTGTACTTCACTTCACCAACTCAAATGGCTTGAACTATCCAACCTTCTAACTCTCAACCAACTCATCATTGCACATAATATTATCCATAAACCTAATCACTACTCTGCTCTCTCTAACCTAATTTGAACCAAATACCAACCCTAGGTGCCTGAGATCATCAACCAAACTCTCCTAACAGTAAAAAAGTCCAAAAACTACTATGGTGACTGTCCCTATTCTAATAAAATATCCAAATCCTGGAATCTATTGCCTAGTAAACACTCAATAATCCCAACAATCGCAAATTCAAACTACTCCTAAAAGAACACCTTACTAACCACTGGCTATGCTCCTGTACTCACCCAGGCTAAAACTCCTCTAACCTGACTGACTTCCTCACTAACTGTGCATATGTTCCATTCTTATATTTCTCCGCTGTAGTGTGAAATTATACATTATATTGTACTCAGAGAAAAGGATATTATTATCTTGTATGCAAATCAATTATCTGTTTTATAAATGTACTCAGAAACTGTAATTACCTCTGTTTATGCATATAACTTGTTTATCTTTGTTATTGCTATATTGTTGTCTACTACTTGCTGTGGAGCTTTTCTCCTCAGGTCTCCACTAAAAACGGGTCTCTGGCCCAGTCGGACCCTACCCAGTTAACAAATGTAAATAAATAAAATAAATAAGCTGCAGTTGAGGGCCCTGGGTTGAGGTGGATGTCCTCACAAAGGGATAGAATGTGTTGCTTGGAGAGGTAATATTTTAGGTATTGGGTAGGTTTATTATTGCTGACTATTATGTAGAAGTTAGGTTTACTGGTGATGTTGTTGGGAAGGATTTTGAGTTTTGGGAGATGCATAATGTGATATTGAATTAGGCTGGCTGATATGTTACTAAAGCTTTCTGTGGGGTTGTCATGATGTAGAGCAAGAGTAGAGTGTATAAATGTTGGAATTGGAGAATAGTTCAGGGAGGTGATGTGGATTAGGAGATTGATATATAATGTTAGGACCACTGTAACCATTTCTCAAGCCTTGAGATAAGGAAGAACATTTTTAGTGACATGGTTTAATTTGAATTCTACAATATATACACAAGAAGTCACTACATCATCAAGTAAAGTATGAGAATTCTTATGTTCATTTGGTCTCATAAGGGATAGTTAGAATAGGGATAGTCTATATATAAAGTAAAAATAGAAATTTAACCATTTATTTGTATGTTTAGGGAAAATATCTAGTTACACATATACTAAGAAAAGGGAGAAGATGCAAGAAAGACTGGTTATACTACATTCATTTCTTATTTAAAGCTTTGCTTTTCATGACAATTTGTAGGCAAATTTTATTTGTCAAGAATTATATCTAGCAAGTAACCCCAATATTTTTGGTAATAACGTTTGTTTTTTGTTTTTGAATAAATTAATTTGTGAGATGAGATATATTTGATAGCAACATTGCTAAAATTTTCCCATGTAATTGGTGACATGACATTCCAATTCATTGTAATAAATAATTTAATAAGGGCACACATCATAATAAAGATATGTTTTAATATTTTTGGGAGTTGATATTAATGTACAATATAGCTTAAAAACCTTGAAGTCCTACTTACCACCCTTCATGTAAATAGAAACAAACAAGTATGCATAGCAGTAATTTATATTCCCCCAGGCCACAGTATTCATATACTGGAAGACTTTTTATCTTGAATAAGTCATAATATAAGCCATGAAACTATAATTCTAGGGGACACCAACATTAATTGGCTAAACTTACACACCCTCTCCCCAGCAAACAGCATAAACCTCCATAGTTTTACTCAGCTCGTCACTACCCCTACTCGTGGTCTATCAACAAACTGTGAGTCAACCCTAGATTGGATACTGGTTAACCAACCCCAGAACTATTCAAACTCAGGCACTACTACTAAACACACTAAGTGACCACCTCCCAGCATATACCTATAGGACTCACCCTCATACAATTAAAACACAGACATACAGAACATCAAGGAACCTTGCCCACTTTGATTCAAATAAGTTTATAAGTGTCCTAAACTGCCAAAACTGGAACCCATTAAAAATACTCCCCTTAGACGAAGCCATGACAATTTTAACAAACTCTTTCTAGATGCTCTAAATAGCCTAGCTCCAATGCATACAAAAAGGACCAAAACTAACCATGTCCCATGGTTAACAAAACAAACTAAACAAAATATCATTCTCAAAAACAAAGCATGGAAAACATGGCTAAAAGACAGAACAAAACAAGATGAACTTTACTACAAACAACTCTGTAACAAAGCAAAAAAGCTAGTGATTCAGGACAAAAAAGGATTACTTTTCCACTAAACTGTCTACCTCACACAACAATCCCCAACATTTTTGGAACTCTGTCTCCTCTCTTCTAAATCCAAGCACAATCCAAAACCCATTCCCAGCACCAGAAAAAAAAACACCTCAACAAATTTCTCAAGATTTTGATAACTATTTAATTTCCACAATTCAAAAACTACACAAAGATTTCCCATCCACCTCTAACTCAACCCCCCCAACAGACTGAACACCCCCTCCTCCACTATAGAGTATATTCATTCTCAAACAGCCAAATCTTTAACTATCCAACCTGTACCCACCTCCCTAATCCTGAAACTCTTTAAAACAACTCAAACCTTGCTCACTATACGCAGTTAAACTTCCTCCAGAACACCTGCAACTAACTGCTACCACAATAACTTACCCAGTCTCAATCATTATAAATCTCTCTCTCTCTGAATCCTATGTTCCACTTCTATGGAAAAAAAATGTATCTTTACCCCACTACATAAAGGAGGAAACTTCCATGATCTTTCTAACTACCACCCTATCTCTATACTCTCCCCTCTATCAAACATCTTGGAAAAATGTGTTCACTAACAACTACTTAAACCACCTCTCTTGTAATGCTCTTCTGTCCCCACCCAACACGGTTTCCGGCCAGGCCATAGCACTATCACTGCCCTTCTCTCTTTCACTGACACCATTATCAAAGCCTTAGATACAGGGCATCCTACCTCTGTAATCCTACTGGCCCTATCTAAGGTATTCAAAACAGTCTCACATACTAAGCTATTAAGTCAACTATCAAAACTAGGGTGCTCTCCAAGATCCCTAAACTGTTTTTTGTCTTACTTACAGAACAGGGAACAATCAGTAAGATGGCTAAATGTACAATCTGAATACCAACCCAACAATATAGGAGTACCACAGGGATCCATTTTAGGTCCACTAATGTTTAATATTTTTATCAATGACCTGCACATAGCCCCCACAAATCCAGAATCTCATCTAATATGCGGACAATTCACCCCTGATATCAACCTCCAAAAAATTCTCAGATCTCCTCACAGTCACACAACAGGCCTTTACTTCTATTGAATCATGGCTAATTAATGCACAACGTATGCTAAACCCCAAAAAGACCAAACTTTTAATATTTTCTTCAAAATCACCTGACACTGGCTTCAAACTCCTTACTAAAGTCGGCACAGAAATATAACTAGTAAACACAGCCAAACCACTAGGCATAACAATAGATAACAAACTCACTTATGAGCCACACATCCTGAATGTAATAAAGAAAACCCATTTCAAACTAGGCAAACTATATTGACATAAGCTCTTCATGGATAAATATACCAAAACTAAAACTAGCTAATACCCTACCCATCCCTTACCTCCTATATGGTAGTGCCATTTTTACCAATATTCACGCAACAATAAAATAGCCAAATTCGCCTTCACAAAACCATACCGTTCTCATCACTGTCTAGCAATCACAGAACTAAAATGGCTAGAATTCTCCCAACATCTAAAATACACCCAAACTAACCTTAGCCCGCGAACTTATCAGTAAGCCTAATGCATGTCCAGCTCTCAAAGCAATCCTACAAACATATACCCCTACTAGAATACTAAGATCTTCCTGTAAACCCTTGCTCACAGTAACAAAACCCAACAAGAGAGCCAGTCAATGCCTGTTCCCTGACTCCATAGCCAAACTTTGGAATAAGTAACCTACCATCTGAAGTAACCCAAACTGACCACCCAAAAACCTTTAAAATAGCTCTAGAAATACATTATCTAAATAATCCATCCTGCACATGCCTCAGAAACAAACCTCCTAAAAAAATAAATAAATAAATAAAAAGCACATTTACCATTCATTGGGTTGGCTTGCCTATGTAAACCCAGTCTTTCATAATAACCATTGGATAATTACCTCCATACAGCATACTATATTCTTAACATAGATAGTACTGTATCAAACTGCATGTTTCTCCAATCTCTGAATAAAGTAAACTCCTGTGAATTTGTTACTTGAAATGTGCTTTTTCTCTTTCATCTTGTGAAGACTTCTGTAAATGTTGTAAATTGTATCTAGACTTCTGTAAATCTTGTAACTAGTATTGGAGACATATAGTTCTTTTCTCTGAATTACTGACCTTTTTTATATGCAATACTTTTAAAGCGTATGTCAAACTTGTTATCACTGTAATGTATTGTGGAGCTTTTCTCCCTGGGCCACCGCTGAAAATGGGTTTCTGACCCAGTGTACTTTCCCAGTCAACAAATGTTAATAAGTAAATAAATAAAATGCTGGAGAATTAGTTTTGTCATCAGCTCATGGATGAAGGAGGGTGGGTATTCACACTTCTCAACACCTGCAAAGTTCCTGGCTGGATGGCTAGCTTTCACCTGAGCTAAATTCCTGAACATCTGATTTGAATTCTGCCTATGAGCAAATATTATTTCTTGAGAAAATAAAAGTTACAAAGAAAGCATAAATGTAAAAGTTATTCAACACACATAGGGAAATGTAGATTGTGCCTTTAACAGTGTGTAAAGGGACATATTCTGGCAAAATTGTCAAAGCAATTTAGTCAGGCAACCGGTTTTATTAGTCAGTTTTTTGGGAAATAATGTTTCCTGTTTACTGCTGATTCAAAGGAGTTTGCCTGTTTAAGGCAAATCAAAATGTTAATTCCTGTATTGGAGGTCTGACTAAAATATTCATGACGTTCAATAGCAGAGTCAGGGCTTATATTGGACTTGCATAAAAAACAGAAGGTCCAGGACTATAGGGACTCTAATGGCATTGTAAGTAAGACAAAGATCCCCCTCAAAAGTCTATAAGACATGTAATTGATGAGCTTCCTCCCTTTCCTGATATCTTAAAAAATTTAGGCCTGTAATCGTTTGGTTAAGAACCTTTGGGGACTTATACATTTTTTGTATGTTTAGTGAGATACACCCCAATTGTGGCATATAATCAGGCTGATCAATGTTGAATATAATGGAGGGATTACCTCCTTAAACCCTGAAGGTACTTTTTTTTGCAATTAGGTGGGCTAAATAAAAGGGTTTCCTGACAACTATTGTCACTGATGGCCAAAGGAGCGGGAGCTATTAACCCAGGTACCTAAATCCCTAACTACATTTTCATTTTGAATTGCTGTATTGTCTAGGCAACATGATGAGAGGAGGGGTTGTATGTCAAACATGATGATACTACACTTTCTGGCACTGAATTTAAGTCCATTTTAGTTCACCAAGAGTTTACTGTTTGGTTAATAAAGTATAGCAAGGATACATTTTTAATTGTGATAATATTAATTATATTTCAAATTTCAAGTCAATCAATTTTTGTAATACATGACAATGATGAGACCTATATGGAGATTTGCCCCACATCTTACAATGATATCAGAACACCTTTTAATTCTACCTATTTGTTTTTTTAAAGATTAGTAAAAATTGTGGAAGCGCATAGTAGAGATGATAATAAATGCACCATCGTTCCTTTTGGCACAAACAATGTTCCTTTACACTATCAAATCAACAATAATACCCTACGTACCTACAAAGTGGTAAAGGACCTGAGATCACAAGTTGACTGCAACCTTAACTTCAACCACCATGTGTCTACTGTAGTAAGGAAGGCTTTCTACATAGCACACTTGATTAGTAAAGGCATCGCCTCTAGAGCAAAACAGGTTATAGCCCCTCTGTACTCAGCACTAATCCGGCCCATAATTGAGTATAATCCGCATTCAGCATGTACCATACAAAGCACCTGCAGCAAATGGAGAGACCTCAAAGGTTTCTAACAAAGAAGATAAAGGGGCTCGACCATGTGCCTCACACAAACCGACTAAAGTCCCTGTCACTATACTCTGTGTTGTATAGACTTCTTAGGGGAGACTTATGCCTAGCCTAGAGAGCTATCAAAGACCCAAACCTAATGAACTTGCTGCATATCAGTAAATCAAATGGAACTAAGTCTACCTGTTTTAGGGACTTAAATTGGACATCCTGGAGGGACATATTTATCTCACAGAACTGCCGTGTTTTTGGAACAGGCTACCAATTCTTGTGAAACAGAGCACCTCTATGACACTGTTCAAGAGGAACCTGAATGAGTGGATGGGGCACCATTAATTTTACCAAGCATAGTGCCCACAACCCTCCTGGACATGGGTAGTCCTCACTAAATGCAGTCTTGGGTATTGACTAGCATTTCTATGGTATTACATTGGGATGAAATGGCTAGGCTTAAAATGGCCCCCAGGTCAATAGCCTAGTAATCTCCTATGATCCTATGATAATAACTGGGATTATGCATTGGGTGGCATGGCATATTTCAACATAGGAGTGTTTAGCTTTATATATCTTTCACATTTTCTGGTTTATTTTACTTGTGATTTACTCTATATGCAAGTCTATGCATATGCCACTGAGTGTTCTTATACAGAAATCTGTCTTTTGCTTAATTGTTGAAGTAAATGGGCAAGTCAGCTTTTTCTTTAAACATTTAAAAGAAGTTGTGATTCAACCAAACATTGATCATAGATATTAAAAGCTTACTATGTAACATTAAGAAGTTCATCTAAAGATGTGACATGACACATTATGGAAGAATCACTGATGAATTGTATCATAGCAGCCTTTGCAGCAACTGTGCCTGTATTTTTGGTACTAATCTTAAATATAACTAATCTTAACTATAATCCCCAGCTAATCTATAAAGGCACACTGTTGTAAAAGTTAAACATTTAGATTATTGTAGAGTCCAAATCATTGGTTCAAATGTATGCTTGATGCTCACACTGTTTGCCACATATATGCAAATTCATGCAGCAAATGCAACAGCAAAAGACAGATATTAAGTACTTGTCATTTGGAAAATGTCTTTCCAGGGAAAATGATGAAATGTTATCAATTCAGAGTTGATCTTTTACATTTCTGAGTATCATTTCAGTTATGTGTATAACTGTATGTAAGCTGATACAAAACTTCCTCACAATGATTCTCATCCTGTCATGAATCATGTTGAATGAGTACGCGCTTAGCTTTATCTGTATATCTTTGTAACAAAATCTTACTGACACTGATGCAATTCTTATGTCGTACTAAGTATAACTCTGTTATAAAACCTCACAGGGACTGATGTAATTCCCGTGCTGTAATGTATAGTGAACTCTCAGTTAACAAGCACTCATGGGGATTGGTAGATGCCTGATAACTGTAGTTTCCGGTTGCTTGAGAGTTGCTATTAAAAATAGACCTAATACTGTACCCTATACTATTTGTTTGGTTTGACTTGTTCTCAGGTTGGGGATAGAGGGAATTTATTCCTATCTTC
Organism: Protopterus annectens; assembly: GCF_019279795.1. Classification (NCBI taxonomy): domain Eukaryota; kingdom Metazoa; phylum Chordata; order Ceratodontiformes; family Protopteridae; genus Protopterus; species Protopterus annectens. Next base: position 1,580,709,147 of record NC_056728.1, on the reverse strand, counting down.
CTATTTAAAACTCTAAAACTCTAAAAATGTAAGGTATGTTTCTGTGTTGGTGGGGGGACAGAAAGTGCAACACATAAAAAAACTGTACTGTATTTCTTCGATTTTTTTGCCAGTTGCTTGAGAGTGCTGGTTGCTTGAGTTCTGGTCAACTGAGAGTTTACTGTACTATTTTGTAATGCAGTGGTGGTGCTGCGGTAGCATTGTTGCCTCACAGTAAGACGCTGTCCAGTTCAATTCTCAGCTAGAGCGTCTTCTGCGTGGAGACATGCGTGAATGGGCGCACCTTCATTGAAGGTTGTGCATCAGGGCTGGTAACTTGGCACGTAAAAATCAACTACCAATCATTAGCGGAGTGGAGTTCTACTGTGGCGACCCCTAACTGGGAAAAGCCGAAAGACACAACAATTGCAACAATTTCTACTTAGGCACCTAAGTCATGGCTGAAAACAGTCCTAGGACCAGTGTACTTAACCAGTAACCAATAAATAAATAAATAAATGCAATGTCTGCATGCCATTAATACGTACATTGAACACCATGGGACTCAACATGGATCATTGGAGAACTTCATCTGTAACTCATTGAAGGGTAGATGTGGTGCCTTACTACCCAGTAAACAAAGAATGGATAAATAAATAAATACATACATAAATAGCATTTTTGCATGTAATTAATTAATACAGAAGAGAACCAAATATGGATCCTTGTGGAGCTCCATGGTGTCTTGCCATCTAACAGACTCTGTTATCTAATTGAGATAAGTTCTGAATGAAGAGATAACTTCAACTTAGATTTAGGCTGCCTAATCTCTTCAAAAGTAAGTGAGGGGATATCATATCCAAGGCTTTAGAGATTTAAATTTTAGCAAAATGCTGACCTTGAATTAAATGTTTACTTGTATGATGCAGAAGACAGTAAAGCAAATTGAATATTGTGGTTGTGTCAGAAAATGTTGAATGTTGGGAGATAACATTATTCTTAGATGGCTGAGAAGGTATTTATTTACTTATACATTTTTTTCCAGAATTCTTTACAGTGATATTTATGGACCTAAATGGTATTATACAAGATCAACACCATTGTTTTGGTACATAAAGATCTTTGATAAACTAGTTTATTAAAATTGTTACTGGGTAAGCAGTTGAGTCAGAAGTCATATAAAGGAAGTCAGATGCCACATTACTGGGATGGGATAATGATGTTTTTAAAACTTTTTGAATGTTTTTTTTACTTTTGTGTTGATAGAGGATGAGCAGCACTATAGTATATAGGCTTAAAAACAGGCAAACATTTGCACTTTATCTTAAACATATTTTTGTAGAAAATGTAAACAGTGAGGTACCCAGATATTGTGTAGTAAATGCCTTTCCAGTCATTCACAACATATTTTTGATGACTACAGATCAAGTCATTATCTGGAAAACCTTTGTATAATTTTAACTACATTACAATTTGCTATCTAAGGACTTTGAGTGTAGTATTCCCTAGCATGTTGCACCTCTCTCAGCCAAATTCATAACTATCTCTCTCTCCTATATCCTTTGAAAGCACTCTCAATCAAGTCTAGAGCTACAATCTCTTCAAATAAAATTGCACTATACTGACTTCACTTTCTTATTGCTAGCCCCAAAACTGCAAAGGTCCTGCCCATATTAAATCTCTCTCCACATACATCAATTGCAGACCATTGGTCAAATTCTACCTGGTTAATCAAAGCCAATATATATACTTCACATTAGGCCACGTCAGTTAACTCACTCAAACATCCTACAAATTCTCTCCACATATCCTTGCTCTGAACTCACAATTCTGTTTTCCAGCCTATAACTATGGGACAATAGTTAAGTTACAATAGTATATTCTGACTGAATTTTGACTGAAATTTATTAAAGTCTCTTGCCAAAAAGTGTATATAGTTTTTATGACTTATTCTGTAATATATTTTCATGTATTATTATGTAACATACGTGTTAGGAGTTCTCTTAGATCTTCTATAGGATGTATGTTCAACCCTTTTGCATGCTTTATATTTGCTAATTTTCTTATTATTATATCCACAAATTGTAACCTGTGTTGATTTGTAATTCTGTTTAAATTGTATTGTGGAGTTTTTCTCCCCAGGCCTCTGCTGAAATGGGCTTGTACCCAGCTGGACTTTCCAAATAAACAAATGTCAAATAAATACAAATAATAAATGAAATATTCTTTTGTATAGAAGTTATTTGTTGTTTTAACATTACACTACCATGACTTCAAGTTGCATTTTATCCGTATCTTTACCAAGACCTTGTACTGTGTATTATGTTCTCAACAGCATGGTGTCAATCCAAGGGGAGCCAATATCTGTCAGCCTGGGAAGACATGGTTAACAGGCCATGTGGCTCTGCCACAGGTGGTCTGTACCTGTGTTTTCTAGGCTTTTGGATATTGGTAAATGCCTTACCACCTCTATTGTGCCTTTTTTAGGCAGTGTCAACATAACAAACCTCCCAGCATAACAAAAATACTGCTGCTTAATGCTAGGAGTCTAAACAAGAAACTGTACTCCTTGGAAGCACTCCTCACTTTGAAAGATGCTGACATCTGTGCAGTCACCGAGACATGGTTCAAAGGCACAAAAAGCATCCCAGCTGTGCAGTGCTACAATGTTTTCCACACATTTAGACCACAAACTGAGCATGAAAGAACCAAAGGAGAAGGTGTATATATCTTCATTAAGGATAAGTACACCTCAAGACTGTCAAACAGTATGACTGTTTTCAGCTACTCCATGCCCAGTTAGCTATAGGCAAAGCACCCTACCCTACCATATCATAGCTAGCTATAGATCCACTACCATGAAACAGGAAAAGCATACCGCATATTTGGGCTTACTGGAATCATTTGCCATATAGCCCAGCACGTTACTCATGGGTGATTTTAATTATCCTATGATTGACTGGAAAACATACATGACCACAAACATGCTGGCTCAGAGGTTCTTGAACTTTGTCAATGAAATGCTCTGAAACAGCTAGTCGGCAAACCCACAAGAGACTCAAATGTCCAGCACATAGGACTCACTAACATGGGAGATTATTGCACCTCCCCCCTTCCCATGTGATGCCCTCTCTAGTAAGATCAAACCATAAATCAGTCTCATTCAATCTAATTATAAGACCAGATACCCCATCAAGCTCAAAAATGCTTAAGGATTTTTCAAAGACAAATTACCTCCTACTAAATGATGGTATAAAAAGTTTCAAAGTCTCTTTGAATGCAGATAATATGGACTCCTGTGCAGAGGTGTACACTAGTGCCCTGTATGACCACTCAAGCAGTTGTATAGAATCGGCTGTACCTGACCAAATTAAAATCAGGTCTTACTGAAAAAAACAAGTCACCCTGGTGGACCCCTAATCTAAACAGGTTATGCAACAAGCGAAAGAAACTGAAGTCCAAAAACAAGTGGGAATTGGCTCAGCAGTGGAAGAAATCCCCCTCTAGCTTAAGCAGACAAATTATAGATCTTGTCAAGTCCTCCAAAACTAATTATGGAGTAAAAATAGCCTTTTAGCTAAGGATAGTCACAAAGCTTTCTTTACATACGTCCAGAATCTAAAAGGGAATGCGTAGCTATGCTCTGAACTGGTTGTGGATGGCACCACCCATACTCAGCTGGAGGTTATAGCCCACCTGCTAGCTGACAGCAAACTTCACCCCCCTGTCCCCTCCAGTCATCCCCCAAAGTATACCTGCAACCATTCTTCAGCCTATTATCTCATCTCTGTGCTCTCCAAGGGCAGAAAGACAGCATCAGTGGTACCAAATAACATCTTAGGTTGCCTTTTAAACAACTTAAAACATGATCTAGCAGACACACTTGGATCCCTGTTTAACCACAGTCTGTGAACTGGCTATGTTCTGGAATGGAGGACAGCAACAGTAATCCCTCTGTATAAAGGGGACCATCAATTGGCCCTGGTAATTATAGGCCCATAAGTTTGACTAGTCTAATCTGAAAGGCTATGGAAAGAATCATTATGGACCTTATTAACAAGGACATAGGTAATCTCCAAAATCTGGACCCAACCCTGTTTGGATTAATTAAAGTTAGATCATGCCTGTTAAACATAGCTGACTTCTTAGAAAAAGTCTCCAAGGCTCTGTGGTAAGACAGTGCATAATGCCTATATTGACCTAGCCAAGGCATTTGACACAATCCCCCACTCAGGTGTTATAGAGAAACCCTCCTAATTGGGAATTAAACCCTAAATTAACTAAATGGGTAGCCAACTGGCTCACAGACAGGACACATGCTGTCAAACTTCACCTGTAGCAAAATGCCAGTCACCAGTGGTGCAGCACAAGGTTTTGTGCTGGGCCCCTGACTGTTCAGAATTTATTTCTCAGAAGTCCAGGAAAACTTGGATGGCCTGTGGCTGACCAAGTTCTCTGATGACTGCAAATTTGGAGCAATCACTGAGTCCCTCAATGACATTAATATACTGCAGATAGGGTTAATGCAGACAAATGATTGGTGCCAAAGCCACAGATTAAAACTAAATGCAAAAAAATGCATTATTATTCCCCTTGGGAAGCTGACATCCCTGCTAATTACACTACAGACAGCAGGCCCCGAGGTGTAGACCCAGTCATACATAATCTGGGCACTAAGGTTGATAGCAATCTGAACTTTGACCACCATGCACACAGTAGTAACAAAATCCTTCCATGTGGCACATCTTATAATTAAAGGAATTTAATGATGTTGGAATTCCATTATACTCATCCCTCAGCAGACCAGTAACTGAGTACAATGCTCTCTTTTGTATGTACCTCATCAGACACCTGCAAAAATTGGAGAGACCATGGAGATTTCTCACCAAGAAATGACAGGGTGCACAAAACAAGTCTTATGCAAAAAGACTAAAAGTCTTGTCACTGTGTTCTGTCTCCTATAGGTTGCTAAGGGGTGAAATGTGCCTAGTTTACAGGGCAGTCTCTGACCCAGCCCTGATGGCAATTGTACACATTTGTAAATCAAACTGCAGGAGGGTCACTTGCTCCAGGGATCTTAACCTACCCTCTGAAATGAACAGGTCATACTGGAGAGATAAGAAACATCTCCCAGAGATTGTCACTTCTCTGAACAAGCTTCCAGTTCATGTGAAAAAGAGCCCCTCTCTGACCCCCTTGAAACGCAACCTAGATCAATGGATAGGTGACCACAAATTCACTCTTGGGGTGGCACCCACTTTCCTCCTGGAGAGAAGAAGTCAGTATCAACCATCACAAACCCTTACCTCTGCAAACTTTACTCACCTAACCACCGACAATTGCAGCAACTCAGAATAAATATGGCTAGGCTTGTAAGGTGTGTAGGGACGTTAACATGGTCACCTCCTAAGAACGTATGAACCTATAACACCACTCTTCTATCTCAGTGCAATCAGGGCTGGGTCTCAAATTGGCCAGTCTTGAGCAGTGCTCTACACCAGGAAACAAATGTAAATAAATAAATAAACAAACAAATAAAGTATTCCAATAGGAAACTGCTGTTTCAACAAGAATCTTAGCCAATACGTGAAACACTGCTTTGACCGCATCGCAAGGTTTTCCTGAAGTAATTTGCTAAGAGTTGCATAATAGCCTGAAATCCAAGACTACAGAATGAAGCATTTGAAGAGCTTTTGCGATAAATGTACCCTTCTGAACTACAATGCAACTGTTTTATAATTTCTTTAAAATGTTTAGCAGATGGAAGCAGGCAGAACTCATTAACATTACTGCTCTGATTTCAGCTGCAGTTTGATCCATGACAACTCTGTTTCCAAGGAGTGCTCAACTTTATAGGATACATGTTATTTAAAGGCAACCACAATGAAATCTCATTGGGGAGCTGTTCTGAAAATGATTTTCTTGTTTACACCACTATTCTGAGACAGCTAGCTACCTCAGATAGACTTGTTTGCCCTACATGGCAGAAAAAAACAAACATTAAGTTAATAAGGACCTCATATTTTTTAAATTGCAGCTTTATGACGTTTATCCATGTGCAGCATTGCCATTTCATACCTTATGCATATTTTGTCATGCATCATTTCTTAATGTATTTCAATGAAAAATGGTTTCTATCTTTCTTGTTAACAGTAACAGCAATTCTGTATCTCATAAACCCTCTATATATGGTTAATTGAAGGTTGACAAGACTCAGTTTACAAGTGATAAGATCCTTGTGCAGAACTTATTTTCAGAAGTGACCCTAAAGGGCACTCAGCTAAGTAAACTCTGGGAAGGAAATAATCAATTTAAGGCTATTACAGAGTAAACTCTTATCAGTCATTTCCTCTGTATTGCTTCACAAGCTTAAAATCTCTGACAATCAGTAATTTAAAGTGCCACTGCCTTGGTTGTCACAGTAATGGAAACTCTGTTATCTTTTTTTTTTCTTTTCAGAAACCTGCAATAAGCATGGACATAATTATTGATACATTTCAGGGACAAAGAAAGAATTCAATATTGCATTTTGTGACTTTGTGCAAAAATTCTACTGATGCTGTTGTAATGTTAACATGGTTAATCCATTCTGAAAAGTGGTGAAACAAGAGATTATACTCATAATATAACAGATTTTTAGCCTTTTTCTCTGTATCTTGAATCTAATCAACTCATTCCACAGTAACTAAAAGCACTGCTTAATAAGAATGTATGTAAACAAACACTGGATCTTGTCTTGAGGGAACCTCTGCAGTGAGTAGGGGGTATGTCTTTCCTTAAAGTCCCTTTCTGGGCACAGATATTTCCTTCTCTAGGAACAGCATCAGGAGGTGTATAGGGTCTATACTGAACAGACTTTTTCCACTAAATCAGTCACTGAATACAGAAAAACGCATTCCATCAAACAGTATCTTTTTCAGGGGGCCAAGCCTCCCTGCATACCCAGCCCCCCCAACTTGAAATAAACTAACTTGGAGATCACTGAACAGTAGAGACAAAGGAAATTCCCTTACCCCCATGTTTTGCAAGCTGCATAATATTCACTTACACTGCTACAAGCAAAAGAGATGCACATGGTCAATCAACTGCATACAGTAATGCACTGAATTTTGATGTAATGCAGAGACAGCTAATTTTGACCATGTGACTACCAACTATCTGAATCAGACCAGGTGTATATGCCCCCAAACACTACCAACAGAATATGTAATAGTATCACAGATTTGCTCAAGGAGGACGTACCAGCCCAACTCTCCCTGGATGTTCATCGTGTTTCACTGTTGCAATCATTACTCTTGGGTTATCCTGCTGGCAGGCTACCGGCAGTCGGCCAGAATTCCAAAGTCTAGGTCCGGCATCGGTTGCTGTCGCATCTTCCCTGACGTCAGTGCACCAGGGGTATAAAAGATGCAGCCGACGCCATTTTCTTCAGTCTTTCTTGCCGCACGATGCCCGAAGCAAAAGCAGTTCGCAAGTGCCAGTCGGCCGACTCCTGAGATTTTCAAATCCAAATTTCAGAACCAAAGTCTTCATTAAAGCTAAATACCCCATTGGGGAAACTTTTTTCTTGCTCCAGACTGATGTCAGAAAAAGTTAACAATTGTATTTCTTGTGGGAAGCAAATACCTCATAAGGATTTTCACTCTTACTGTATTCCTTGCCTAGGCCCTGATCACAACGTTGCTAGCTGTCAGTTTTGTGCTAGATTGAACCAACGCACTATTAAGCATTGGTTCGATTTTGCATTTCATTACTTTGGCCGATGATTTAATTATATAATGCCATTGGAACAGCCGACGACCGGAGTTTACAAAAATCGCAAGGACAAGGAAAAGGATAGGCATCCGAGGTCCAAAACCGACAACGAGACCTCCGTTAGGCCAGTCGCCGGTTCTCAGTGAAGTGCTTTCGCAGCCCCTGGTGCCCGCTACCTCAGAGCTACAGGCCACTTCTGACTCCCACGTGGAGCTGACTTGGCCTCTGGATACTCAAGGTTTTGGACACTCGAAAATCATTCCCTCAGATGGGTCCAGAGCCGCTGAGCAGGCATCGGCTTCTGAGGGTGTCTTCAGACCTGCACAGTTATATGTTAACCATCTTCAGCTTCAAAGACATAGACTAAAGCAGCTCTAAAGACAAAGAAACAAGTACAGCATTCTCCTACTCAGACTTCCATGCCTAAAAAACAGATGCTTAAAATGGCCGAGGACCTAATTACTTTGATCAGGGGTTCCCATCCCCCTCCTGATAAGAGGCCTAGGCATAACACAGAATATGATTCTTCTGATCAGGTTTCTATTTCCTCTGATTCCTCTTCTGAACAGGATTATTCCATGCCTCCCTATGAGGACTCTGATGCTGAAGAATCCATTCCTTCAGCCTCTCCTCCTGAGGATTATTCTTTTGGGGAAACCCTGCATACCATGAGGGTGCATTTCCACTGGGATAGCCAAGATTATTCTGAATCTTAAGAAAAGGCTCAGAGACTTTCTGCTACTTCCTCAGCACAGACCCCTTGCTATTCCACCTGTTCTAGACATTGTAGATGATGTATTTTCAGAGTCTGGCCTGTCCCCTGACTCTTTACCCCCTGCACCTGCTAAGCCAGACAGATACTACAGGGTCCCGGATTCTCATAAATTCCTATATAAAAACCACGCTGCTGACCCAGAAACTATATCTCAGGGTCCCAAAGGGGTCAAAGCTTCCACTGCAAAAACCCTGTCTCCTCTGATATGGATTCTAGGGCACTAGACAGATGGGGGGAAAAAAGTTAACACTTCTGCTACCTTGGCTGTAAGAGCTTTAAATTGTCAGTTTCATATGCTTAAATATCAGCAATACTTAATGTCACTGCTTAAACAGAAAATGTTGACAAATACTGAATGTTCAGAGAACAAGGAAATGCAGGATTTATTGCATGCAGCTGAACAAGTGCGAAAGCATACTTTGCAATGTGGTTATGATCACTGGAGGCCTCTTGCAGGGCCGCTGTTACAGGTTCTGTTATTAGGAGGCATGCTTGGTTAAAGGAACAGAATCTGCCTGATCATGTTAAAGCAAAATTATTAGATGCCCCGTTACAGCATGATACTTTGTTTGGTGCTAAAGGAGAAGAGGTGTTGAAGAAAATGGAGGATAAAGTGAAATCCATGCAGACAGTTAAGAATTTCTTACAGGTACAGCCACCCAGATTTAGCAGGAACTGGCCTTCTAAAAATTGGTCCTTTCCAGTGTCAGACAGACCACAAAGAGGCAGATACAGGCATCCCAGAGGCAGATCTCAGCTCCAAGGCTCATACAGGCCTAAACAATGGGGTGCTCCTACCTCCAAAAGCGGAGAAGACAAATCACAACCTTACAGAAAACAGTCCCAATGACTTTCCTCTGCCAGATTCCAGCACTTTTTTTTTGGCAGCCCCCTTGGGGGAAAACTAGCATTTTTTTCATTAAATTGGAAAATGGTTACCCAAGACAAATGGGTCTTGAACATAGTGTCCCAAGGCTACAGGTTCCATTTTCACACCCTACCAAGGTCAAAAGGTATGCCAGACCTGCCACATAATCAATGGGCAGAGGCACAAAAGCAAATTACAGCCCTCATGGACATGAGGGCCATTCAACAAGTACCACAACAAGAGCAGGGGCAAGGATTTTACTCCAGACTTTTCTTAGTGCCCAGAAAGGACAAAACCTGGAGACCAATACTGGACCTGTCTATACTAAATACGTTTCTTGAGGTTCCAAAATTCAAGATGTTTACTCTACAGCAGCTACTGCCCATGCTGGGCAAGAAGGCTAGGCTCGTGACTTTGGACCTAAAAGAGGCATACCTGCATGTCCCAATCAGACAATCTTGCAGAAGATACCTCAGATTCATAGCTGGCTCAATGCAGTAACAATTCTCTGCACTGCCCTTTGGCTTATCTACTGCACCCAGGGTCTTCACAAAATGCCTGGCACCAGTAATTGCATTTTGCAGACAAAGAGGAATTCAAATATATCCCTACTTGGACGACTGCCTTATTCAAGCAGAGAACAAAGACATTCTTCTAAAGCATTTGGCGTTTGTAAAAAGATTACTAATTTGCCTAGGGTACACAGTAAACGAAAATAAATCAAAACTAGTGCCCTCTCAAGAGATAATATTCCTGGGTGCAAGCTTAAATACAACTGCCCAGATGGCTTATCTCACACCAGACAAACAAAAACAACTGACTTCTTACTTCAGAAAATTGGCAACAAAGACCCACTTATCTGCAAGGAAAATCCTTCAGGCCTTGGGTTTCATGGCATCCTGCATTCTACTAATTCCATATGCCAGACTGCATATGAGGAAACTACAATGGTATCTAAAAAGTGTTTGGAGTCAGCATTGCCACAGCCTGGAGCCAGTAATTACACTCATTCCCCACCTGCAACAGGAGTTTCGATGGTGGGCAGAGGTCTGTCACCACAACAAGGGTCTGCCATTCAGTTTACTCACAGCCAAACAGACACTGACAATGGATGCATCAAATTATGCCTGAGGAGCCCATATGGCAGGAAAATGTATTCAGGGCACATAGTCTGCAAGCCAAATGCATCTTCACATCAATCAAAAAGAGATGCTAGCTGTTCAGAATGCCCTGACAGCTTTCAAGGATCTACTTCATCCAGGACAGCTACTGATAAAGACAGACAATACTACGGTCATGTGATACATAAACAAGCAGGGAGGTACACATTACTACCCCCTCTGCAGACAAGCAATGACCTTATGGGACACAGCATTGACTTATCAAGTTCACCTGCAAGCACAATTCCTGCCAGGAAAAACAAATACTCTGGCAGATGAACTAAGCAGAAACCTCATGGATTCCCACAAATGGAAACTGGATCCACAAGTCTTCAGCATGATAACAAGGAAATGTGGATGCCCAGACATAGATCTATTTGCCTTCCCTCACAACTGTCAATTACAGAGATTTTGCACAAGGATTTATCACAAGCAAGCATGGAAAGTGGATCCTTCAGCTGGAAAAATCTAACAGTATATGCCTTTCCTCCACTGCCTCTCCTTCCCAGGGTACTCCTAAAGGTCAGACAAGAGAAGCCAAAAATGATACTGATTGCACCAGACTGGCCACGCCAGCACTGGTACCCAATCCTAAAGAGCTTGTCTCAAGGTCCAGCATGGATATTGCCTCAAACTTCTCACTTGCTGACCCAACAAAACAATCGGATCCTGCACACTCAACTCAGGACCTTAAATCTGGCAGCATGGCGGATAATGTAGCCATTCAGAACACTCCTCTTTCAAAAGCTGTTATGGATGTTATCTTGGAGGCCAGGAGGCCCAGTACCAAAACATCTTATGCAGAAAAATGGAAGAGATTCTGTGCTTGGAACCAGAAACAAGGCATTGACATGTATGTACCAAATATCCCGCAGATTTTACAATACTTAACTGAGATGCTGGACAAAGGCCTTTCTTTTTCATCAATTGAGATTCATGCCTCTGCCATTTCACCCCATTACAATACGGAACCACCAATCTTTTCTCATCCTTTAATAAGGCAGTATCTCAGAGGGGCCAAAAACATCAGGCTTCCAAGTAGAGCACCAATTCTGGCATGGAACCTCAATTATGTTTTGGAAAAACTCACACTACCTCCTTTTGAGCCAGCCTCAACGGCGGATATAAAATTCTTATCCTGTAAAACAGCTCTGTTCCTAGCAATAACCTCTGCAAGACGAGTCTCGGAGTTACAAACACTCATGGCTGTGGAACCTTGTATCATTTTTCATCCAGACAGGGTTTCTCTGAGGACAGACCCAACATTTATGCCTAAGGTGGAGTCTAGTGTGGCTCTCAACCAAACCATTCACTTGCCTACCTTTTATTCAAACCCACAGAACAAGGTTGAGAAAATTCTGCATTCTTTGGACATACACAGGCAGCTACACTTCTACTTGGACAGAACTAAGGCTTTCAGAAAGACTGAGCAACTTTTAGTGTCATATGCTGCGGGATCACAAGGAAAGGCAATCTCAAAACAGACTATTTCTAAATGGATATGCCATTGCATCCGTTTCTACTATTCTTAACATGGCAAATCAGTGCCTAAGGGCATTAGGCCTCATTCTACCAGAGCAGCTGCCACTTCAACAGCCTTCCTCAGAGGAGTACCAACCAAACACATCTTAGAGGCTGCAACTTGGAGTTCAGTGCACACTTTTACAAAGAACTACCACTTACCTCTTTACTCTAAATCCATAGCAGGCTTTGCCACTGCAGTTCTGCAGGGCCTCATAGCCTCTCCTAATCCTATTTAGCCCAGCCGCCCATCCTCAGCTTTGGGATTCAACCCGAGAGTAATGACTGCAACAGTGAAACATGATGAACATAGTACAGTTGTGTACCTACCATAAATGTAGATGTTCGAGTGTATTCACTGTTGCAGTTCAGGTTACCTACCCATCATCCCCCTTTTCTTTGCTGGGACTTACCTGTACTTCTCTATCCTATACAACCTATTTTGTATATTTGCTTGTAGATGAAGGAAATGTTATTTTTGTGCATGCATACTTATTGGCATATTTTTCAGCCTACCAATTTGGGGGCACCTGACATCTGGGGCAAGAAAAACTGAATAAAATGGCGTCGGCTGCATCTTTTATACCCCTGGTACACTGACATCTGGGAAGAAGTGACAGCAACCGATGCCGGACCTAGACTTTGGAATTCTGGCCGACTGCAGGTAGCCTGCCAGCAGGATAACCCAAGAGTAATGACTGCAACAGTGAATGCACTCAAACATCTACATTTATGGTAGGTACACGACTGTACTTTATTCCATGTTGTATGTGCCTTCCTGGAAGATTTCAGCTTTCACTGTTGACGAAATACAAGCCAAGTAAGACATAACATTACAGGGTCCAGTCTGATGGGTAACTAAACTTACATGAAGAGGGGATAATTGTGTATGTTCTTGCTAGGGAGAATTGAAATAAATTATACAAGCAGGGGCGCAAATAATATTTGTGATTGGCTCTATGATGGCATTCTCCAGATGGTTCATCCTATGGGCCAAGCCTTATGGCTGACTGATACAGAATGTTGCAAAGCATGTAGAAAAAATGTTTGCAGTAATTTACTAAATTAATCCAAATCTCTGTGACCATTGCAAATTCAAAAAAAATTGTATGAACAGTGAGAAAGTTGAGCATTATTTTATGGTAAATAGGGAGAGATGGCCCATTGAAAGTATATTGACATGGTTGTGGGAGCTATTCCATTGTCTTGCCTAGGATCCATTTGACCATATTGCACCTCTGCCTGTTTGAGGTGGTCTTAGTTATTCTATGGTCAGTATGGAGGTCGATGTCATCTTGCTACATAGCAACCTTCCAAGTGAAAGAACACTGCCCCAGCATAGATTTCAGAAGCAGTTAAAGAAATGGCAGCTTTACCCACTTTTGAAGAACTATTCTCCTCCTTGGGACATAAATTTGATGACTGGCATACTTGCCCCACCTCCCTTCTAAACTTTGGAGGATTAAAAGTTTTTCTCTTGAATATATTTTTAGTCTTTCCCACCAAACATTAATTCTTAGATTTGTGGCCTTCATTTATAGAAACCTTATTCAGTATTTCAGAAAGACTGAATATCTCTCTAGACTTATCCATACTTCCCATTAAGTGACATTAATATTGTTTAAACAAGTCTATTCATTTCATTGGATTCTACATCAGAACAGAATTTAGAGGAAAAGGCCTTTCATAATACTGACATAGACTTTTGACATGAACTTATGAAGACAGACTTTCAATTTGTCTTATTTGATGCAGATATTGATGGCCTAGTCATGACTATACACTCATTATCTAACTGGATTAACAAATGCATCACTTTTTGCCAGCAGATGGATAATTACTATTTAGTCTATACAGACCAAGTCCACAATGGGTGCTGCTTCTTCCAAGTGCCTATGTCAACTCTGTGCTTCTTGCACATGTCAGTAACATAACTAGTTGGTTCTTCAAGCATTATAGCTTAGGCTGTGGATTCAAGAATCACAGGATCACACCCCATGTAGCACTTTGGAGCTTAAGGACTTGGCCTTTTGAGCACTGCCCCTTTGACCAGTACTGGCTCCAGCATTTCTGGGGTTTTCTTAATTCTGGTTCATATTCATGTTCCTGAGATTTGCCCACAGCACTGAGTCCATTGAAATGAAATATCACTGCTGTGTGAGTAGTCACCATATTAGCTGATATTTAAGTTGTCCCTCTGCAGTAGGTGCCTATGAGCATGATACCAACACCCTACAATAATACCCCTATGTTTTGATGGCTCCTTCACCTGCATTGTGTATTTACAGATTTGCTTATCTTGCACATTTATAACTTTATATTTCAGAGTGTCATTTAAGGCGGCATGGAGCCAAATGCACCCTCCATGATGCCATTACATAATGCCGCTGGAATCAGACTTGCCACATAGCAAAAGAGAGAGAGAGTAAAAGGTTTCTCATGAAATACCTTTCTGGAGGTAGATCATCCTGTTATCCAGCACAGAGGTGCCTCTTGAAGAACTCTTAATAGGATAATTGGGCCTATTTATGTTATTTATTTAGCACTGAACTTGGGAAGTTTCAGTTCCCTGATCACAAGCACTGTAAACAGAGGCTCAGTGTTCTACATAATAAGTTCACATAGTTGCTATATCAAATACTATTTAAGTGATTTGCAACATCTGGTTGAAGTATAATGTCCGAACAGTGAGTATTCTGAAGCAGAAATTGCAGTTTTTGAATGTGAATTATCAACACCACAATCCATGTGCAAAAATGGAAATAAGAGGTTGTGGATGGGTGCAGATACAGTCCAATTAGACACTGCAACATTTGCATGCCAAGAGAACTCATGGGGCTGCTGAAAATAATGGAGAAATTATGATACTTCCCTTTTAGGCAATTTGTGTAATAGAAATCAAGCAATCAATAAAGTCAGATATACTGTTTCCGTAATGATGAACTGTAATCCTGTGGCATGTGCTTATGTCTCTCTCTTTATACTGCAGCAGAGCCAGACATAGGATTGGCAAATTCTGCTATTTACCATGTGAAAATCTATTACATGTTCCTAGAGGTTTACGCATTTAATCAATGAAAAAGAAATCCTGGCAACATGCTCGGTAGTGACTTTTGAAGACTTAATCTACATGTTGCACTGATGGGAAAGTCTGTGCTGACCACATAGTGCTTTTCCTTTTTGGATGATAGTGCAGTGATGAACATGTTTAAAGCTCAAGTACAACAGGACAGAGACTTAGGACACAATACTAAAGAATGTGCAGTCATCATGTGAGGCTGTGACATTTTATATCACAAAGATATGCAATTTGGACTATGCAATGATGTACAAAAGAGGAATATACATGATCGCAGGACATTGTTATTTTATATAAACTATTTGGCATATTTCAGCAGTACAGGAGGTACACAGCCACAAAAAGAGGAGAAGGAGTGCTGATAGTGCATCTGTTAATTGTGCATTTAGTTACAATATCAATGGCACTGATATTTTATCAAAAACATTGTATAGAACTCTACAAGTGTGTCAGTCAGGTAACACAACACAACCCAGGGGGTGCAATGGGAGTGCATTTAAACACAGTGTGCTATTACATAGCACTAGTACTGATACTGTCATGCACATGTTGTCTGCACTGCATACTGGGTATTTTCCTCATGGACTACAACAGAGTGGAGTAAACGCTGAATGTCTCCATGTGAATTCTGACTAGCATCACAATGAGAACGTGTTTCTAGCCATGTTGTCTATGGGCAGTATACAAACAGCTGCCAGAGAGACAGTTTCCTCCAGCTAATGTCACTGTACATTATTGTTCTCTCATCAGTTTGATGTGTGGACTAGCAGTAAATGGTACCCTGTTTAGTAACTACTGCCATTTCCATACAACACAGTGAGATGTGTACAAGTTCAAGAAAAGGCCAAGTACATGAATTCAATATATGCCATCTAGTCAAAATCTGAATTGTTCATTGCAGTAGCATTCATCCAGATATGACTTAAAACATTCAGTGACATTACTCATCCTTGATTTATTTGGAAGTTTGCTCAGTCATCGGACCACTGTGCTCCAAAGCTATTAGAAATCTTCCATTCCTATACAGTCTTCATGAGTTCAAGACAAGACATTTTAACAGGAAATATCCTTGCAAGCCATAAAAATATTAAGTCTTACTTCAGCCTTCTATATGATAACATATACAAATTTAAAACACTTAATCTCTCATAATGTTATCAATAGGAATTATTGTTTTTATAAAGCATCTCTGGATTTTTAATTAAAATATGCCCTGGGATTCATGAAGCTCGGCGTAAGGCTTGCGCCAGCCGTGTGGCATATATATGGAGTAGTCATGCCATATGCATATTAATGAAGGTGTGCAGCCGCCACAGCCACGTGCATAGGAAACTTGCGCGCGTGCAAGGGGCGTATCGAAGTTGCGCAGGGAGGCGTGTCAATGTCGGCTGTCGAGGAGCAACCTAAACTGCTGAATATTATATTCTGCCAGCAATAGTAATCGTACCTATCAGTGTCCATGGAGACTGAAACGTATGCAAAGCAGAGTCCCTGCGAACAGAAAATGAAGAATCAAACACAAATGCACGGTAAGGAATAACGGGTCCCTACCCTTGAACAAATGACATGAAAACCGTGTGCCTGTAGTCCAACGTAGTGTTGATAGCTATACCATGTGGAAGTGAAACATATCATATGTTAGCGCGCCGCCAGTAGGTACGTCTAGTCCAACGGAGAGGGTTACCAGCCGACCCATAATGTGAGGGAGGGAACATAGCTGTGCAGATGTGTCCATAACAAAATACACAAGGAGAAATGTAGATATATGTAGTGACCGTATGTCTGAATCATATCCCACAAGCCATGTAATAGTCACATACAAAAGGTATGTCCATATTTCACATACCAAATGTGATAGGAAATAGCATACGCATGTAAACAAAACAGAAGGAGCATATAAACAGCCATAACAATACGGACACATGTAGGCCGAAAGGAACAGTATGATCCATACCGTCGACCAAGATTACCACCTGTCCCACTTTGCAAGCGACAGTCCCTCTGTGGGCAGATGTGTCCTGACACAAACATGTAAAACAGGCAAATGTCCAGAGAATATAGGACATAATTCTTCCATAGACGTCATGCAATAGTTGCATTAGACATATTTCACTGGACGTATATTACATAAATGTCATAACAATCAGCATAAGATACCAAAATGCTACAAGAATAACCTTAGATATAGGCAAGAATTGTAAGTTCTATCTGCCAAACTGACCGTGGGTATGTGTCAGCCTGTAAAATATGCTGTGTTCACCGCAACTGTCACAGTAGGGTTGCTACCTTTACAAATGGCGAAAGTGGGACATGTTTGGTACAGACATCAGATTTTACAGTCCGACACATACCCATGGCCAGTACAAAGGACAGAACGTAACTGTTTTGCCTACAGAAAAGCATATTCTTGTAGCATTTTAGTTGCTTATTCTGTTTCTCATAACAGTCAGGTATTTCAGATACAGAATAACTGTTTAATGCAACTATCACATAAAATATAAGAAATAAATTTGTCCTAAAATCTCAGTACATTTGCCATGTTTACAATTACATGTCAGGACACAACTGCCCAAAGAGGGACTGTCCCTCGCAAAGTGGGACAGGTGGTAACCCTATGTCACACTGTGGCCAATTGAAAAGGTGGAAACACAACCGTCGACTGTGGGGAGACATTGTCCACAACAGTCGGACATGTGTAAGGAATAGCTTGGACATAGGAAAAGGTGCCATCCTACCAATGAGTAGAACAGGCTGGCAAAATCTGGAAGGCAGCTGTATAATCCGAACATGTATGTGACACAGTCGAACGGGTAGTACCCGGATACACCAACCAAGTAATGAAAGTGAAGTATGGGCGTGTACCTATGTGCGTGAGGTATAGCATGTGGAAAGCAAACATGGCAGGGTAGTCCACACAACCATAAAGGTACCCAACACATGTAGGGTAGTCAATGTGTAACTCTGGCCATGTCATGGGCCAACAACCAAAGTAGTGCTCTATGGGGTGTGAGGAATTCGCATGTGAGGGGTGGGTGTTTAATGGTAAATTCCTCAAAGGCGATACTGTGTCATATGCAGAAAAGGTGAACTGGAGGTGTATGAGGGGGAAGCGGGTGAAGTGGAAAAAAACACAACCTCATGTAGAAACAGCTGTAAGACAAGCAGACAGGCCATAGTGTAAAACACAATCCCACAAACATATGAATATGGAAATATGCGAGACAAATGTATAGATACGACACCGTCACATACCCACAGATGGGTCCTGGTGAAACTGACCATAACAAATGCAACACACCTGGATGCATAATAGCCTACCCAGCATACCCTCCACAACACACAACCTGCCACCATACCAGAATGTCCACCAAATCCAGCCGTACTTGGTCCACTGGTTTGTTGCAGAAACAGCTACACACAGTGACCCTTATGCATATGTAGTAGGTATTGTCACCCTAGGCAGTGTCAGGATTGCAAACCATGTATCCCCTGCATGTAAAACCCCCTGCACATTTTCGTGAAGCCACAAAAATCTTCGTTATCTAACTTGTTTTGGTCTAGTCCAATTTTTGAGATATCCCTCATGGGATGACCGACTTGTGTAAATAGTAGAATGGGTATGACGACATGATGTCTAATCCAGTAGATATCTGGACACAAGTCAGAACGTGCAGTGGAGGTCCATGACACTGTCCAGCCCTAATTGGGCAGGCATAACCTACCACCCAGGATAAAATACCTTCCCGTGAAACACGTGTCCAGACACGAATAGGAGGGAGAATATAATGCACACATTTGCAAAGTGGAAAATAGCATGAGGGTGAGGAAGACACTGACGTAAACAGGTCAACCCTGATCAAGTGTGAGGGACACTGACTGTGTGCAGTCATGACTGACCATACCTGTCAACCTGTGTGAGCAAGATATCTGGACAGAGCCATGAATATAACTGAGACAAAGGTCCAAAAACAGGGACAATCTGTAAAGATAGCTCTTAGAAACATCGAATTTGATAGAATAACAGTTTGCACATTGGCATTAATGTCTGGAGTATGAAGTCTGAAACCCAACTGTCTGTCAGCACATTCCGACTGCAGTCTTTAATGCTGAGCTACTGCTGTGCCAGAACACAACAGCATATTACAGAGGTCCGTGCCATACCACTCAACTGTCCGGATATTCGCAGAATGACTAGGGTCACCACCTGTCCCACTTTGCGAGTAACAGTCCCTCTGTAGACAGTTGTGTCCTGTGAAAAAAATCAAGATATAGCAAATGTCCTGAGAGTTTAGGACAATGTTATTTCCTAATTTACTTTAATAGTCACATAAAACAGTTATTTTATATATGAATCCTCTATATGTTATGTGAAGTAGCATAAGCAATTCACATGTTACTAGAATAAGCTATTATATGTACAAAAAAGGTTAAAGTTCTGTACTATGCATGGCTGTAGGTATGTTTTGTCCTGGAAAATCTGAAATCTCTACAGAACATGCCCCACTTTGCGCAGTCGAAAAGGTGGCAACCCTAAGAATGACCACAGGTTCACCCCATAGTGTTGGTTTGTGCCTCCGACAATCTGCACCAGTGTGGTAAATAGCTGAGGATTGACGTCAATAAATAATGAGAAATATCCAGAGTATAAGACTCCACAACCTGCAGAAAAGTCACGCTAATGCAAAACCTAGCATTCTATCAACGTTCTAAGCTTGTAAGAGCAATCGTTAAAATGTGTCCCTAATTGTCCCCCCATCATGTAGGTTTTGTGTAGGTTCGGTGCTCTAAGAGGTTGAGAGGTATGGTCCGTACATATTTACAGGAATAGCCCTTCACACTTGTGTAATGTACAACTGCATACCTGTAGTCACTTCATGTCCAAAAATAATAATCCCTGTATGACTGTATACAGGTAATAGTCAAATGTGAATGGAAACACCCCTCACCGTGGAGTATGGATTGTAACAACCCCACCCATAATATGTAATGCCAACAGAATAAGCTGCTGACAGGTGCCCAAACACCTGTGTCTATAAACACAGGTAAAACTTCAAAATAGGGAGATAATCCCTGTCCATATGCTTCGTCTGACATTTGACCTCAGCCAGGGAAGTTCCGTTCACCAGGTGGACAAGCCTAAACCCAGATCACTACATGAACACCCTGACAATCAAAGACCCGTATGTGGCTGGACTATATGCCTTGGTGTTCTGCATATCCTTGGAGTGATTAACAATGCAGCCAGAGTCCACAGCAGTAGGCAATAGGGAATAGTGGTTCCGGCATCCGGCCAATGTGAATGCAGTCCCGGTTGACCTACGACCACTGCACATATAACTTGAAAGTGTAATGAAAGCGTTCGTGCTGTCCACACATTTAAATATGTAAAGGTGAACATGTGTTTCGCAGTAGTCCGTAAACTGGAATACAGATATGTAACTGTTACGGTCAGAATTATGAAAGTTCACGTAAGCACAATTATCTACGAAACATATGCAACCCACAATAAGGATATGGAAGTGCGCTTGTGTGTGTGTAATCCGCTCACAGAATAGAAAATGAATGGTATTTTCCCCACGTTCTATGTACATGGCTCATACCTGTTAACCCCGTAAAGTACGAACCAGACAAAGCCATGACAACAACTGGTACAAATAGGGACAATCCTCAGATATTGCCCTAACAAACATAGAAAGTGGATAGAATAACAAGTGTGTCACTAGCATGGATTCTCTGAAGGGTATGAAGTCGTAACCTGAAATTTTGTCATTATTTACCAACGTCAGTCTTTAATGATATGCCACTAACTTGCCAGATAGACACAAGTTTATGAAAAACGGACCAAAGATAAGAGGCAAACAGCTGTACATGCAGTGGAAATCTGTACATTTGAAAGGTATGATATGGAGATATATATACAAATAAATCCACAGACATAATCCAAAGCAAATTATGAGATGAGGAATGTACAGACATATGTATATATGTACATATATATATATATCTATACACACACGATACATGAATAGATATATACACAACAAACATATGTCCCTGTACATATAACACATGTACATAAATAGGTCACGGAATAGCTAATATGGATAGACAGAAAGACATGCATGAAAGGAGAATACACCGATGGTTTCCAAACTATTGCCCGGAAAGTACCAGTGTGACAGGGCCTGCAAGTTCTACACGTTAAACATGAATATAGGTGTCCTTTGCAGGACCCCAAAAATTGATCCTGTACGAAGTGCGAACCGTCATTGATGCCAAAGAAGTCACACCTGCAACTACGACATAGGTGTACATGCAACAGTAGCAGGTGCAAGGGTAATAACACATGGGTTGATTGAATGTATGACGTACGACCTGATATCCACAGAGTGGGGAGTGCTCGGAAGTGTCCTCACACTTTATTATCGCTCACATTAAACATGTCTAATGGGTACTGTAGAGGTGTGTCAGGTATGGGAATCATGGGTATGCAGAATTGGGCCAAGGTGTTGGTTGGCACAGATCTATTAGGTACGCCCCATAGGAGTGATCAATATACCTTTGTGGGTATAGCACACACCTATATTCTCCAAAAAGGTGCAACCCATCTACTGGATATTGTGTAAACCATTGGGGGAAAACATAGGGACCTATATCAGTGGCATGTAGGTGATTATCATGGATGGACATGCCTACGACCAAGATGGTAACCATACCTGCCAAAAATGTCAGAATAAGACAGCTGGACTAAGGCATAGTACACGACAGACAAATAGGGACTATATTAAATATACCCCAGACAAAGTCAGAATGTTGATAGAATAATTGTGTAGTCAGGAATATGAATGTTATGAGAGTTAGTAATCATTAAATAGAAATGTCAGTCATGATTACCTAACCACACAGTCCGTCATGCCTTGCCAGCAATCTACCAGAAAGGCACATTATCATGACAAATGTAACAGAATCATAGGTCAAACCCCAGGGCATATACCCATAATGTGTACAGGTGAGAGGTATGAAGGTAACCCGTCCTAATGAAATGTACAGAACTAGTGATACTAGGTGGACAGGTGAGAAGAAAGACGTCAGGACAAATGACAAAACATGTACAAGTCATAAGCATGTTTTTCCACAAATGTGAATTACAAAGCATGGCGTGTGAAAGTCAGTGTGGAAGGTTAATAGACTCAAAAGACATGTGTCCCTCAGGGTGTCATGCATTGTCACCGATACAGTGTCCAGTCCCCCATACTCGTACGTGAGCTCTGCCACTGACTGAAAGAGCAAATACCGGCTTACACATAAGGTACATGATGGAATAATTAGTGTGGATAAGCACCTGTTGGCCTGTGTGAGGAATATAACCCTGGGGGTGGGTGTGTCCTGCAATAGGAATGTAATGGCAACTGGCCTGTGATGGCGCCATGTATTGTGTGTATTGGTGTAAGAAAATTGATGTCCAGTATCAGAAACATACCTCGCAACTGTACGAATGTGCAGATGTATGCCTCATATGTGTGGTGTGTTCCTCTCACAGTCTGTACCTGTCTGCCAAATACCTGAGAACTGACATCATTAAATAATAATAAACATATGAGTTTAAGACCCCAAATCCCTCAGAAAGGTCATACTAATGCAAAACCGATAATACTGTCAACTATCTACGTTTGTAAGAGCAATATGTAGAATCTTCCCCTATCTGTCCCCCCATCATGTTAGGCTTTGTACAGATGTTTTGCACTAGGAGGTTGATAGGTATGATCAGAAACAGATACATGTCTGAGGAAACAGCATTATTGACCGCAAGATAACTCAGAAGGTATGAAAAGTGCTGCAGTAGGAAGTTCAGTATTGTCCGCAGGTATGTGCTGGCATGTCAAATGACACAGCAGTCTACATGAAGTACCAATAGGGCGTCACCTTTACCAATGATGACAGTGAGACATACCCACAGCCATGCATACACCACAAATAGACATAGCACACAGCAAAGCCTAGGCCATGATACATGAAGCATCCGGCGTGTATGGATTGAGTGAGAGTACAGCAAGGAAAGATGACTGCCAGGCTATTCAGCAAACACCCGTAGGGGTGTACAAGACTGCCCGTAACACGAACATTGCACGGACAATGTTGGGATTTGCAACATACCTCATTTGTATGCATAAGCTATGCAAATGATGTAATTACGCGATACATGAAACAGTAAGCTGTCCGTGCAAGAGCAGAGTTATGTGCAGAAATGTACCTGGATGTTATGCGACTAACGTTTTGCACGTTGCTAAACGGAGCAATGACAGCTGCAAATACAGTATGAATACAGTCGAAGAAGCATGCCAATGTCCAAGTCCAAGGCCAGTGGCGGCTTTGTCCATTGGATATCAATAAACCAGTAGTTGTCCTCCCCCGATCCCTGGTGTGGAAGTGTAGCGCAGCTCCACGAGAACACGCTGCACTTCAAAACAAGACATATGGATAATATACATACAAAATGTAGGTTTAGTTAGATGTTAGTACGCCATTCAGATGAATGGCAAGCTGGAGACAACATGGCTACTGCGTACTGGTACTTATGTGTGGAAGCGCTCTGTCAGAGATGTAACAAAGCATTTGTAGGCAATGTGAGGCAACTGAGGCTGAGGACAGTGAATCACAACATGTCATGCCATATGGGCCAAGCCTCTACATTGTAGTGTAGGTTAAGGGGACATAGAGTAGAAGACAGGTGACAACATGAGTGTGTATGTATAAAACACTGTAACCTCACCGGAGCAGTGTCACATGTGTGCTGTCAGTACTCAGTGGAAGTGGTGTGTCATGAGCTATCCTAGGGAATGTCAGGAGACTGACGGCGTACGCCATGGATACCACCGATATGACCTGCAAACCTGCCCACAGTG
This sequence comes from Protopterus annectens, assembly GCF_019279795.1. Lineage (NCBI taxonomy): Eukaryota > Metazoa > Chordata > Ceratodontiformes > Protopteridae > Protopterus > Protopterus annectens. The sequence goes on along the minus strand of NC_056728.1, from coordinate 1,580,685,107 downwards.
TGTCTGTGCCCGTGCGCGTCAGTAAGGCCGAGTAAATATGTCTGCACGCGTGTTAGCCCGTGTGCACCTGTGCTACGGCACACATCACACACGTACTGCACACACAGACACACATGCTGCCAATACTACACACATCAGTGAAATGGCACATGGATGGAGAATATATCATCAGAAGTAACAGTGCTGTACACTATGCTACAGTTATGGTCATAGCTGCAATGCTTCATGCTTGCTGATGTACACCTGGAAGTAACACACTGTGTGTTAACAGCATGCTAACATCAATACAGTGGAATAAAGCCACCGTGTGCAGCAGCACCAGGTTAGTCAGATCCTGCATCAATGTTACACATCACAGGTGGTGGCACAGGTGACATCATATGCACAGGGTGTGGTGTTAACTCATTCACTCCTGTGCAACTATTTTGAGTATGTACCTTTAACTCCTAGTGGATGCGGACTGAGCCTTTACAAATTAAATTATCACCTTACAATTCTAACAAATACTCATTGACAGAGGTCAAATATCAATACAATTGTGTTTGCCATCATGTATGCTTCAAGATAAAATATTTTTAAACCTTGTATGAAGCATGGTTTTGGAATTATTAATGCAAATATGCATAAGTAATATTTGACGCCTAAAGGAGCAGTAGGAGTTAACTGCAGATGCACCTGGAGGCGTCACTCAGCATGTCCAGAGCTGTCACAGAGCCATCCAATGTACACGTAGGTGTGTGTGTGTGTGTGTGTGTGTGTGTGTGTGTGTGTGTGTGAGGGACAATGGTTATTGTATGGCCCAATGATGGTGCAATGGGTGTGTGTATGTGATAGCCGTAGCTGTTTGTGGTAAGTGTGTGTGTCTGCGCATACACAGGTACAGCATGTGTCAGCCATATAGAGGAGGTTGTGGGACAGTCACAGACCATACCTGCCAGGGTGTAGAGATCCCCATTACTGGCCATGGACACCCCTCCATGCATCCAACACAACCCAGTCCTGCACCTGTCAATGTCTACATATACAGTCTTGGGATCTGTACCACAACCTGTGGATAAACGTGCATCTGTAATGTTAACCTGAGGTGCATAGAATTGACAGTTACTACAGACAGATATGAGCCATACTCACACTCCAATGTAATAACCACTGCTGACTGTTGCCGAGATCTGCATACGACCAGTCAAAGGTGCTGCACTAACATTGTTTCCAATGCCCGTGTAATACCCAGCAACACAATAACCGGTCACTACACATGTATAACCCACGATCACTACAGAACACAGTATGTGCACTTTCACAGAGCCATAGCAGATGTACATACATCCAAGGTGCTCATGTACAAACAAGGCAGCACAGTCAAGAGTGATAATCCCAATATATATATATATATATATATATATATATATATATATATATATATGTAGATACATGTACACACACACACACACACACACACACACACACACACACACACACACACGTGGCAGGGTTGGGAGCAGAACATAAATGTAAGCACTGTACCACATGACAGCTTTACGCAGTTACAAAACGCGCTACTGTGATCAGTGGATCACATGATTCACACAGACACACGTCTAGCCTGCAGACGCAGCATCAAAGGCAAAGACGCCGCACGGATGTTATGGAGCAATGTACTGTTGTCATGCAGCTGGAAACACACACACACACACACTTGGCAGGGCTGGGAGTCAAACATACACCTAACTACCCTAACACACTACAGCATGACGCATTTACAGAATGCGCTACCAAGATTACTAAGCACAGCAGTCCCAGAGGCAGACATCTAGGTGTGTGCCATCATCTGCAAAGGCAAAGATGTCGGTAGAAAACTGCTGTGGTGTGCGGCATCTAAAAGCAAGACTGAGTCCCCAGGCGGATGGGAGCATGCGCGCAAACACACACACACACACACACATACTTGGCAGGGCTGGGAGTCGAACATACACCTAACTACCGTAACACACTACAGCATGATATATTTACAGAACACGCTACCGAGATTACTAAGCTCAGCAGTCCCAGAGGCAGACATCTAGGTGCGTGTCATCATCCACAAAGACAAAGACGTCGGTAGGAAACTGCTGTGGTGTACGGCGTCTAAAAGGAAGACTGAGTTGCCAGGCAGACAGGAGCATGCACACACACACACACACACACACACACACACACACACACACACACACACACACACACACACACACTTGGCAGGGCTGGGAGTCGAACATACACCTAACTACCCTAACACACTACAGCATGACGCATTTACAGAATGCGCTACCGATATTACTAAGCACAGCAGTCCCAGAGGCAGACATCTAGGTGCGTGTCATCATCCACAAAGACAAAGACGTCGGTAGGAAACTGCTGTGGTGTGCGGCGTCTAAAAGGAAGACTGAGTTGCCAGGCAGACAGGAGCATGCACACACACACACACACACACACACACACACACACACACACACTTGGCAGGGCTGGGAGTCGAACATACACCTAACTACCCTAACACACTACAGCATGACGCATTTACAGAACGCGCTACTGATATTACTAAGCACAGCAGTCCCAGAGGCAGACATCTAGGTGCGTGTCATCATCCACAAAGACAAAGACGTCGGTAGGAAACTGCTGTGGTGTGCGGCGTCTAAAAGGAAGACTGAGTTGCCAGGCAGACAGGAGCATGCACACACACACACACACACACACACACACACACACACACACACACACACACACTTGGCAGGGCTGGGAGTCGAACATACACCTAACTACCCTAACACACTACAGCATGACACCTTTACAGAACGCGCTACCGAGATTACTAAACACAGCCATCCCAGAGGCATACTTCTAGGCATGTGTCATTATCCGCACTGACAAAGACGCCGATAGGGATTGTATAGAGAGTGATCAGTCTGAAAGCATACAGACATATTAGTGTCCCACGGTACACCTAGACAAAAACACGGCAGTGGTGTGATCATGGCAACGTAAGATGTACGGTGCACCATGACAACATGACATAGTCACGGGATGCCCCACAGACAGTACAACCTTCAAGATAGTTGACCAGTGTGTACTCCATAGGCATCCATCATGACGTTGAAAATGGACATCTGTTGGCTGGATGACCACTATGGTTATAAAGGATGTCAACGGCCATGCACAGAGGGACATTACCGACACAAGGTGTCACTGGGCATGGCCACACGCTTAGTAATACACGTCCATTCGGACTGTACTGTGTGTCGATCTACACAATGGCGTACTGGGCATGCTCACACACAGCAGTTGCAAAGGGCCATCTTGCATGCGGACGGAGTCTCAACTCGCAAGGGCTCAGTTGGGACTGTCATGTGTGTCCATCTACACAACAGCATACTGGGCATGCTCACACACTTAGCAGTTGCAAAGGGCTGTCTTGCATGCGGACGGAGCCTCAACTCGCAAGGGCTCAGTTGGGACTGTCATATGTGTCTATCTACACAACAACGTACTGGGCATGCTCACACACTTAGCAGTTGCAAAGGGCCGTCTTGCATGCGGACGGAGTCTCAACTCGCAAGGGCTCAGTTGGGACTGTCATGTGTGTCCATCTGCACAACAGTGTACTGAGCATGCTCACACACTTAGCAGTTGCAAAGGTCTGTCTTGCATGCAGACGGAGTCTCAACTCACAAGGGCTCAGTTGGGACTGTCATGTGTGTCCATCTACACAACAGCATACTGGGCATGCTCACACACTTAGCAGTTGCAAAGGGCCATCTTGCATGCGGACGGAGTCTCAACTTGCAAGGGCTCAGTTGGGACTGTCATGTGTGTCCATCTACACAGCAGTGTACTGGGCATGCTCACACACTTAGCAGTTGCAAAGGGCCGTCTTGCATTCAGACGGAGTCTAGACACGGAAGGGCACAGTAAGGCATAACTGTCCCCACGCACAGAGCGGTCACACACATGCAGTCACCAGCACATGCTCAGCTGCCATCACAGCTGTCACAGGTGCGGATCCCAGATGTACACACTGCAGTCTACACTGTAGCCCCTGAGACATCACCATGTCATTGCTGCAGCACTACACAGCCATACATTACCACAACGCCATGTGACACATGACCAATGGACTGCACAGAGGTCTAAAGCAACTGTGCAGGGTACACATGTACTGACAGGGTTCCAACAGGTGTTATGCATTGCAAGTCTACCACTATACATGACCAGGTCAGCTCAAGACATACCAGGGGCCCCGGGTGTTAGACAGCTGTGACACAGGAGTGTTGCTGTACACCAACGAACACGCATGTTTGGATATGTCAAACATGTGATTGTAGTGGATGTGTGCATGGACCACACACAACACATATGTACATAGCTAAGCCTTTGCTGTCCCCCATGCAGAACAGTGGCATAAGCAATCATACAAACAGAAATGGAAGGTGGGTCCATGTCTGTTGAATGCTCACAGTACAGGACGTAGCAATGTCAGAAGACACATTCCCCTGTAGTAGTCACCCATGACACCCGTGATATCATACCACAGTCCATGTGTCATGTATGTTAACACACATGTCCAACAATAGCAATGCATACAAACATGGCTACAGGAGGCACATGTAGGACCAACGCACATGTACAATCTGTACCAATGCACATGTACAATCTGTACTGTGCATGCAGCAACCATGCATGTGCAGTGGCCGATGTCAGTACCACAGCTGTGCCCAACTACAACATGCAGTCGCAATGCAGCCCCATCATTCACACCTGTATATGGTGACATACAGACAGTACAGTTGGTTGTACATCACGTATGGAGGGATCTGTGTACATAAAGTGGTGATCCACCTGTGTAGATGTATGTGTGCCAGGGATGGCTCACAGGTGTGTCACATGCCACCCAACCATGCCATGTGCAAATGGTACGCTATGTCACTGTTACTTGATGGTGATGACTTAACACATACACAGCGGTCAGGTGTAGCCAACTGTATGTCACGTGACACCTGTATCACTAACATCCACCCATGTGAAAACATAGCCACACAATTGCCAGACATGGTGTTGGTACACATACTGCGGACAGTACCGCTGCATGTCTATCAAACAGATCAGCATATGGCAGGTGCATCATTCCCAGCACTGTCACGTGTGTCTGTTTGTGTGACCACACATGCCACATATGGTGGGGACTATGTCCCAGATGTAACACATCCCTGTACACCGTTGTACAGATCTGTACATACTGCAGTGTGGAAAGCATGAGGTTGGCAGGTGTGGTGCATCACACACATCGGCTATCTGTACACACATATCTGGTCACCACAGTGTGTCTGTGTATGTATGTATGTATGTATGTATGTATGTATGGCTGTCTGGTGCTTAGTGTGAGTGTGTATGCTACCATACTGTGGAAACAGGATCACTAACCCCTCATGGTGATGCAGTCTACTACCCTGTTAATGCCATTGGTCCCAACTATACTGGCTACCTATGCATGTCCCTTCTCTGTGCCACGTCGTGTGGGTGCAAAGTACTGCGAGGGTGATGACCACATAGGCAAGGGTCCACACATGAACACTATGGGGTGTATTATAGTGCTGTAGACCCCGTGAATGTGGCCATGTACCTGTACTGTGACAGGGTATTACTGCTACACAGTGTGGCCTCATGCTATCAGGTGGCCTCTAACGTCATCATTGGCCTGACCGCTGTGTACAACCCCTGCACCATGTCAACATACCTGTTATGTTTCCCGGTATGTATGTCACATCTCTGTCTGCTGTAGCCTGTTCAACTGACCACATGCTTCATGTGCAGTATATGTGTGGACATCTGTGTCATGTTCGAACATCTGTGTCATGTTCGACTGTCCAACAGTCGAGTTGAGGGTGCATTTAGCATGCTGATATTGCCATACGTGCCTGTGAGTACTCCACAGTTACACATGGAGGACTGCAAACACCGCTACCTGTAGGCACATGCCAGTACACCATAGGAGGGAACCAGGGCATTACCAACATGCTGTTACTGTTGTAACCGAGACACATACGGTGAACATATCACAATGCATGCTGCACCTGGACTACATGGTATGACTGGTGCATGTTGACAGTACACCACTGATGTCACATACACATCTGTTAGTATTCACACACGTCCAATGCAACATACACATCCCTCAATATGCATACATAAGTAATGTTAGATACACCTCTCACATCTCAGTATTCACACACGACCAATACAACATACACATCCCGCAATATGCATACACAAGTAATGTTAGATACTCCTCTCACTATTCTGTTCACCCTGTGCATCAGACCATATGAGGATATCCCTGCACTGATGGTGTGGATGACAGGGATGTGGCACAGGCTTCATCATATGCACAGTGTGATACTGTTTGCCAGGGGCATAGGCTGCACCAATGGATGACATCATGTGTGCGGGTAAGGGCCAGTGATTTGAATGGACATGTCTGTTCTGTATGTATGTGGGTGTTGTGGAGCCCTACAGTTGTGTCTGCTGTGTGCGTGTATGTGTGCACACAGTTCTGTCATTTGTGAGGCCTACACAAGGGTATTATGGACAGCTCCAGAATGTACAGACCAGGTTGTACAGCTCTCTGTGACCAGACATGGCCACGTGTCCTGTGCCTGCCAGGGGTTGCACAGGCACTACCAGGCAGAGGTACAGAATGGCTACTGTCTGATGACACATGGCCACTGGACCCGTGTCCCTGCAAGGAATGTCCAGGGCCATGTCCACATGGCCTGCTGTGACTTGGTGTGGACATCACAGCACCAGCTGCACTGCTACTGCTTCTGACACTATGGGAGCGGCCAGGTGAGGTGGCACGCTCGCGTTGACCTGCACTAGGTGGTGTAGCTGGCCTACGTCCATATGTCCTATGCCTCACCTCTACCAGATGTTCCAGCACAGACAGCTCACGCTCACAGATTGCCATGCCACGGTTGAGGATTCTGACCATGTCACCCAATCGCCTGTCCAGAACATCAGCAAGCTGCTGTTGAGCACCTGCCAATGCCTGGATGTTGTTGTTTAGCGTACTGATACCAGCCCTCTGCAGCCTCTGCCCTTCTCTGTTCTGCTGTTCGGCACGTGCCTGTGCCACCATTACAGTCTGGAACATGCGTCTGATGATCCCAACTGCTGCGCTATGTCCTGCAGGTGCATGTCTGCCAGAGGTCCTCCTACGAGCAGCACCAGCCACATGCCTGTGTGGCACATCTGCAGTCAATATACTGCCACCATGGTGTGGAGACACATCTTCTGTAGCCACCACACGTTCCTGTTCAATGCTAACAAACGATGACTGTACTTCTTCTATGGCCACTGTAGATGCAGTATGTGTTGGCAGCTGAACTGTGTGCGGGGAAGAGGAGGACATAGCTGGGATGGCAACCGTTGGCACAGATTCCGCCCCTGACATCCCTGCCTGTACCTCGTGCATATGTTCATAACTGCTAGCATCTGTGGGGACACTATCAGATGGACCGCAGGAGGGTAACGAACCTACATCACCTGTGAATGCAAAGAAATACTCTACATTACAATAGACACATTGACACACACACACCGACACACACACACATACCGACACACACACACACACACACACACACACACACACACACACACACACACACACACACACACACACACACACACTGACACACACACACACACACTGACACACTGACACACACACTGACACACCATGCATGTGAGATGACAGATGGCATGCAGCATGCTTGTGATGCAGCTGACAGCATGCAGCTCAGACATCAATAGTGTTTGTAAGCATACCCCCTGGAATGCACACTACAGCAGGCAGGTGTCATATCATTATCCATGCAAGTCACACGATCATGTAGTATGCATGCATCTCTGTGATACACCATGTGGACCAGAACAGGATAACAGTACACATGGCTGATGTGACCTTGACATGTAATCTGCTGACATGTTCATTAACATGCATGCATGTCTGACACAATGGTGTTGTGACACATGTACAGCATCGTACTGGGAATCACATTGCGGTGTTGTCCATATGCCCTACAGATAGAATGCATGTTGAGCAAATGTGCATGGGCATGGTAGGGGACTGGGCCGTCCACATTGCTGTACAGTGTGATGCGCAGACACTGTGCCATTGCATGGCATCATGAGGCGTATATGTTGCTAAACAGTGCATGTTATGTACACATTGCATATCCAGAACTGCATGCATACCCATGACATACCTGTGGATTGTGACCTATGATGCTGAGGTGTATACACACCCAACCATGCTGTGCCATGTGACAGGTCACTGGAGGATATACAGATGACACCCTACATGATGACTACAGAGTGTTAGCTGCCTGGCAACCAAGTCCACACATAGCAGACCTGCTATGTCACCATTTCACACAACACATTGATGTACCACGCACACATGGTGCACAGCTAACAGTGATGTCCTATGGCAGGGGAAAAGTGCTGTTTCTGTGGCCTGGTGTCACTGTCAGTGGAATCTGTGAAGGTGACTACTGTCATGCTATGACACAGACATCATGTTCAACACATCTTATGAGGTACATGTCACTGACACCTCCACTAGCTGTGCACAAGCAGTTATGATGTGCAGCGTACCACATCACTTGTACAATCGGTCTAGTACGGCTGTACTTGGACCATGTATGGACAAAGTGGGACAGGGTGTATCCACATCCCGTCTTCTGTGTGGCTACATGTCTCTGGCCATCCCCCATGGCCATGAGTGCACATGTGTTGGTCATGTATGTGATGGCCGTCTATCACACATGTCTGTGTTGTCCCATATGACATACACACATAGATGTTGGTTATGTCACCATCCACAGGGCTATGCAGACAACAGGTGTATGTGTGGTATGTGGGGTATGTGTTATGGGGAATTGTGACAATATTGCAACCAAATGCTACATGTCTCGGACATGTCGGATGGAACATCACAATTTGTGAAACCATTGCAGGGGCATATAACACAAATTTTGGTTT